>NW_027526385.1:18900553-19105553 GCF_048455015.1 Haemaphysalis longicornis
CGATATATCCATAACGCATTTTCGTCCCGAATGATTCCCCACATCGAGACCTTGAATTTGATTCCCCACATGCTCTCGCAGCGTCATTTTGAATTTTAACCCAATCTATGACTCATTATGACTGCCTGATGACTACAATCAGGAAGCATTTTTTTTATTTACCCCGCGTGATTCCGTTAATCCGGACCTTTCATTTGATACCTTACACGCCTTAGCCTCATCAGTTTCACTTTTCACCCAATCTAATGTGGTCATTATTCTGTCTTAAGGGGCGCTGCCCAGTCAATTCAGCTAATTCATTTGAAACAGTAGAAAGGACAGCCCCCGCCCCCATTTCCCCCGGCTCTCACCTCTTCCTTTGTGACCCCTAGTATATCAAGCCGTTAACAGTAGCAGGCGAACAACCAGCACGCCAGCGCCGCCGTGTGCTTTCCCACCACCCTTTCCCACGCTCTTAGTGGATCCGTCAGGAGGAAAAGTTAAGACAACCCTTTTTTATGACCTCACCAGTCAATTATCACTCACGCACCCAGCCGCGAAAATTAGGTATACAGCAAGTGCTTATGGCCATAAAAATTCAACAAGAAACTAAAAAAAAATCAGACACCACCTCCCTCCCAATCGATCATGCAGATCGCGATTGGTGCCATACCCGCAGGTAACTTGAATTCCGAGCCAACAGTGACGCATGAAACTTAACAGCCAACCATAGCTGCCTGCTAGGCTACTCATGTGTACTCAAACTCCAAATGGACTTAAAACTTCTATTTACTCAGAACTCAAAATGTACTCAAAACTCAATATGTAATCAAACTCAAAATGTGCTCAAACTCAAAATGTACTCAGAACTCAAAATGGACTCAAACTCAAAATGTACTCAGAACTCAAAATGGACTCAAACTCAAAATGGACTCAAACTCAAAATGTACTCAGAACTCAAAATGAGCTCAAACTCAAATTGTACTCAGAACTCAAAATGAACTCAAACTCAAAATGGACTCAAACTCAAAGTGTACTCAGAACTCAAAATGGACTCAAACTCAAAATGTACTCAGAACTCAAAATGGACTCAAACTCAAATTGTACTCAGAACTCAAAATGGACTCAAACTCAAAATGTACTCAGAACTCAAAATGGACTCAAACTCAATCGGACTCAAACTCAGTCGTGATCACTCGGCTCAAACTCACTCAAGCTCAAACTCACCATGCCACACTAGCCTTGCGCTCACTCAAACTCAAACTCACGCGTGAGTTTGAGTCCAAATGAGTATGAGTGAGTGGACTCATGAGTGAGTTTGCCGACCTCTGGTTACATGAGTGTGGCCTATCCGCAACCTAGCTAAGGTAACTTCAATGTGCCTGTTGTGTGAGTCAGTAGCGTTTGGTCCCAAGTGAGGTTTTATTACATGTAACTTGTTATCTGTCTGTTCACTCCAGTGTGTTTGCCACGTGTTGTGAAGTTGGTGTCTGATGTGTCGCTTCATATCTGTGTACGGCAGTGTTGCTATGCCCACTGAATTCAAGAGTGTAGAAGCAGTGGCCATTTCACCTGCGGTTTCATTCCCGTCTATTCCACAATGGCCAGGAACCCAATATATTGTTATTTCAAGACTTGATGCGTATGCCGCCATAAGGCCCTTAAAAACAAGATTGATTACATAATTTTTTTAGCGTTTTCTAGACAAAAGTGCTTGTACAACACTAAGAGAATCTGTAAAAACTATGGACTTTGGAATTTGATGTTGGACAATGTGGTCTAAAATAAGTAAAATGCCGTGTGCTTCAGCTGTAAAAATGCTGTTGTGGGAGTTCATTCTTTTCGCCACGTTAAAGTTCGGTCCATGCGCAGGACAAGACACAGCATCAGCTGTCTTTGATGCGTCAGAGTAAAACTCTGCACACTGGTACTTATCCTGTAGTAAGAGGAAATGCTGCATAATAGCTGCCATTGGTGCCCTGTTTTTGTCGAACTGCACAAAGGACATGTCACAAGAAACATCCCTGGCTTGCCATGGTGCAATAAAATCAATGATCGCTGTCTTGTGGATATATGAAAATGACACTGCTAGCTCAGAAGCTTCTGCTCTCACTCTGAGAGGGAACGGCATGGGAATAGTTGGACGGTTTAAAAAGAGCTGCTGTGAGGATGCATCATGAATGGTCGAGTTAAGAGGATGATTTCTCAGAGACATGATTTTAGAGGCATACAACAAGTCAGTGTATATCCTCTGGTGATAGAGGGACCATTTGAGGCACTCTGCATAAAGGCTTTCAACAGGGCTGGTGCGAAAGGCGCCACAAGCAAGGCGAAGCCCCAAATGCAGAACTGGGTCAAGCATTTTAAGTGCCGTTTTCGTTGCAGACCCATATACGACGATGCCGTAGTCCAAGCGAGATCATACCAGTGCAGTATAAAGACGCAGGAGTAGCTGCTTGTCTGCACCCTACGATTGGTGAGAGACAACTTTAAGGATATTCATAGTTTTTTGGCATTTTTGCTTAAAAATTTTCAGATGAGGAAGAAATGTTAGTTTGTTGTCGAATATTAGGCCTAAAAACTTGTGCTCCTTTTTTACAGGAATCGAAACGCCGTTTAGAGTAATGTCAGGGTCCACATGGATCCCGCGAACACGGGTGAACACAACGCAAGTACTTTTTATGGGGTTCAGCTTAGAGCCGTTTGTGTCCGCCCAGCCGGCAAGTTTGTTCACGCCGAGCTGGACTTGCCGTTCACAGATTGACGTTTACATGATTTAAAAGATATTTGGACATCATCTACATAAACTGAACAAGAAATGGTTGGTGGCAATGCCTTATGGAGTGAGTTCATCTTCACTATGAAGAGTGTGCAGCTCAAAACACCTCCTTGAGGCACGCCATTTTCCTGAACATGCACATTAGAAAGTGCACTACCAATTCTTACACGGAAAGTTCGTTCAGAGATGTAGCTAGAAAGAGTGCTAAGCATGTTGCCCGAAACACCGAATGACTTCAAGTCACTCAAAATGCCGTATCGCCATGCCGTGTCGTAGGCCTTTTCCATATCAAAGAAGACTGTAATGCAGAACTGTTTGTGAATGAAGGCCTCCTTTATGTAGGATTCCAATGCAAGAAGCTGATCATTGGTGGAGTGCCCGGCCCTGAAGCCTGCCTGGCAGCTCTTGAGAAGACCGTTGTACTCAAGGAAGTACACCAGCCTGCGATTGGTCATCTTCTCGAAGAGCTTGCACAGGCAGCTCGTCAGGGCGATAGGATGGTAACTTGAGGGGGACGACGGGTCCTTTCCCTCCTTCAAAAAAGCCACTACTATGGCCTCCCTCCAAGACTTTGGAATGTGCCCCGAAAGCCATATTTTAATAAATAAATGTAGAAGTGTTTCGAGTGTGTCTGCGTGTAAGTGTTGTAACATTGTGTATGTGATGTTGTCTGGGCCTGGAGCTGAGGGTTTACACGTGCTTAGAGCAGCCCTCAGCTCATGTAGTGAAAACAGGGAGTTGTAAGAAGTCTGTGATTTGTTGTTGTCGCGTAGGGACTTCTTTTCACAAGAGGCTTTATGTTTCAAGAAAGTGTTTGTGTAGTGTGCAGAGCTGGACACGTGTTGAAAGTGTTGTGCGAGTGTGTTAGCCTGTTCTTCGAGTGTGTCCCCTGTTCTACTGACCAGGGGCAGGCTATGTCTATGTTTTCCTTTAAGTTTGCGTATTCTGGTCCATACCTTGTGCGCGTCTGTGTATGAGCTAATGGATGTAAGGGAGGTGCGCCAACTCTCTCGTTTTGCCTCACGGCGCACACGTTTTCCTAACGCCTTGGCCCATTTGAACAAGAGGAGGTTTCCCGACGTGGGGTACCGACGAAGGGTACCCCACACCTTGTTCTGGGCCTCTCGCGCCCGCCTACAGTCCTCATTCCACCACGGCTTCCGCTGGTTGCGCGGGGCACCAGAGGCGTGGGGAATGGACTTTTCGGCGGCGTCGAGGATGTGCGCCGTGAGGAGTTGGGTAGCTTCTTCGACGTGTAGGTGTCCTATGGTTGTGTGGTGTAGTTTGGTTGTCTCTGTAAATTTATTCCAGTTAGCTCTTGCTTCATTAAACCTTTTATGGGAAGATGAACTGCTAGGGCCTTTACCTATGTATGTGGGTGAATTGGCACGGGCGGTGCGGTGAAGTGGCACCAGAAGTGCCACGGGCGGTGCGGTGGCGGTGGGAGCCGGTGCGGAGCCCGTGGTGTCCATGGCACCCTACAACGCACTGGAGGATGGGGAGGCAGGGACGGGAGCGGCACCGGTCCCGATGGAAGAGGTTGCCACCACAACCGCTGCTGGCTCAGCGAGCGGTGCGACGGCGGGTTGGGCTGCCAGAGGCAACCCAGGGGGGGTGCGCAGGCGGGACCAAGTCCGATTCGCGGTACTGGGTCCCCGCCGATACCAGACGCCGCTCCGCCCCCCGGCGAGCTGCGTCGGCGTACCTCCCCAGGGGGAAAGAGGCGAACCTCTTTCGCGCCTCTGGGAAGGTGATGTTTTCCGCGACCTTGATGTTTATTATTTTTTTCTCAAGCTTGAACCGCTCGCAGGTTCGCGAATATGCAGCGTGAGGTCCTTGGCAATTGGCACAGAGCAATTAATTGGATGAACAGTCATCAGTGAGATGGTGTTGGGCACATTTGGTGCAGGTTGGCTGGCCCCGGCACGAGTTAGTACCATGCCCGAACCGCTGGCACTTGTAGGGGCGACGCGGATTGGGGATGTACGCTCAGACGGAGCAGGAGATGAAGCCTGCCTTAATGGATTCAGGAAGTGTGGAATGGTTGAAAGTCAAGATTATATGCTTTGTGGGGATTTCCTGCTTGTCTCGTCCTATGGCGATACGCCTCACTGCGGTTACACCCTGATCTTTCAGGCCTTCTAACAGATCAGCTTCGGTCTCATTCAACAAATCGGTCTCCGAAATCACACCCTGAGAGCTGTTGAGACTACGATGGGGAGTGACTCTGATGGCCAGATCTGCCATGCAGGTTTGCGACAGGAGGTTAGTGGCTTGTTGCTGCGTCTTGACATTGACTAGGACTTCACCGGTACGGAGTTTCTTAGGATCGAACGATTTTCCGAGGATGCCTTCCAGGAACTTAGAGATCAAGAATACGGACACGGAAGAAACAGGGTTTGTTTTGTCAACTGCCTCGATAACCAAGAATCGAGGATAGTTGTCAGGTTTCGGAATGTGGATTGTTGGAAGGGATGGAAAGGAAACTTCGGTGCGGCCCCTTTTCGGGGGCCGATCACGTCTGGGGGGGGGGGGGGTTTGAATTATCCATATGGCATAGGAAAAAGCAGGGAGACGGGGGTACTTTCTTCTTTGACCTTACCCTGGTAGTCAAAGAGGTCTCGGAGCTCCCGGCCTGGTAGACAGGCAGGGAGCCCATCGGTCGGAGCTTGACCAAGGCTCCGACGGCCACCGTTAGAGGTTTCTACCCTTCACCTTAAAAATACGTCACCATGGTAGGTCACAGCTTATGTTGGGGGGCTCGGGGTCCGCGGTATCGCCAGTACCGTCACCAAGATTACTCAAGGTGCCCCGTGCGGGGGCCGCCGGATTCCGGAACCGTCTGCTTGACGCACGGAGGTGGTGGGATTATTGCCGTAAACGCGCCCTGGTAAACGCGCCCTGGTCAGCATGACGCACTGTCCCCGTCTTTCGCTTTCACCCCGCCGGGTCGCACGCACCTGCTCGTCTGCGAGCGTGCCGTTGACCCGAAGATGGCGGCGCCTCATTGAATATTTCATGGCGTGCTGAGTGACAGCTGTCTACGTGAATTTGGGCACTCCCTTACGCGCGTACGAACGCTACAGGGGCCTTCCGGAGAGAGGGTGATCTCGAGGTATTATAAGGCCGAACTTGGCCGTTGGAAATCGTTCTTGTCTGAGCGCCGAGCTGGGCAGTTCCCGGCGGGACAAGGAGTCTCGACCGTTGAAGCTAGGTTGGGATTTGAGAGCCCCCTAGGTTAGAGGTTAAGATCGCGTCGGAGGTCAAGGGTACAGCGCCGTACCCGGCAACTAGACGGATCTTGCGGCGAGACAGAGTCTCGGCCGTCGTTTCTCGAGCGGTTTGTGTGCGCTCCGAGAATAGAAGAGTTAGACGAAGTTGAGGAGCTCGAGTGGTTTGTGCGCACTCGGAGCTAGCGTCCAGCTGAACTTCGAAGTTTTTCCTTTTCATTACTCATGTACCCAGTTATCCTACTGTAAATAGCTGTATATAAACCTTCGTTTCACTTAATCAACCCCAACGCCTCGAGTTCGTCAATTCGACCACCGTCTCCGAGAACGTCAACACCATCGCCCTGCCAGCCTCCTGCCAAATCAACCGGAGCCCGGGCGATATGGTTCCTGATCGACACCGGACTTCGTGGAAACGAACTACAGGACCATCTTTGCTCCAGGGAGCCGGGTAGTATGAGCTCTATTTAACTGGCTCTATGGGTTTAAATACTGCACTCCTG
Organism: Haemaphysalis longicornis; assembly: GCF_048455015.1. Classification (NCBI taxonomy): domain Eukaryota; kingdom Metazoa; phylum Arthropoda; class Arachnida; order Ixodida; family Ixodidae; genus Haemaphysalis; species Haemaphysalis longicornis. The sequence goes on from NW_027526385.1 coordinate 18,907,045, forward strand.
TCTCTACTGCCAGCATGTAAAATAAATCTGTTGTACAGTTTCCTCGGAAATCATCATCACTCGGAAGTCCGACACCAGGCCGAGCCAAGATGTGCGGGTCTGAAGAAATAAGGCAACCCAAAGGCCGCTCATCTCTAGAACGTACAACACTCAAAAAAAGCATTTTACTGGCTGTACTTCCCAGAGGTACAGCCGGTAAAACTCTTTGCTATACCACAGCTTTCCTAATTTTTGCCTTATCCTGCCTCGCTCAAGTGGATTTGAAGAAAACTACTGCCGTGTTCAGAAATCGTAAGTTACCGCTTTTGCAAACAACATGTTTGTAAGAAGGATGTTCCGCGACAGTTTTAGATGTAACAAGGGGAAGTTGAAATCACTGACAAGAGTTTTACTGACTACACTACCATTCAGATGTTAGTAGACCGAAGTACCTGTGCGCGTTTTCACAGTAGGCATTGGGCGCTTTTAGAAGCGCAACTAACAGATGGGGCCAAGTAGTGAAGGAGAGTGTATCGAAGCGACTAAAATCTGACTATTCAAAACAAGACTGCCAAGGCCCCTGACATCATTCTCGCTGGGGTACGCTGTCCTCTAGACGTCTTACACGTAGAGTAAAAGGCTGCGCGGCCCATTCCCATTATTTCCCCACCACACCACTTCCCGTGCTACGCCAAGATTGCCGCACACAGAGCGGCAGGTATACGGACCTTTAGGACGGCCAATTTGTTTTCTCCTATGCCCCCAGAACGCGACCAGTGGCTCCTGCGGCTGCGATGGTTCACTAAGCATGCTTCAGATTTCCTGCTGGACCACAACGATGTCTCCCTCGCTTCCGGCCTCCATTTGCACCACGCGAATCATCACAAAATGGCCTCTTTGACTAAATAAAAAGAATTTCTCGACAACTAAGGCGTTATCAGCCGTTGAATAAACGCTCAAAGGGCTTCGGAGGAGTTGAAATTTTGTCTGAGTCCAACTTCCTAGTTTCCCTCAGTGTCTCTTTAAATAATATTTAATGTTACCAAACATTGAAAACATTGTGAAGTCATGCCTTAACTTTTTCATGTTTCCGGTTAGTATCACCTCACGGTAAACAGCTGACTCTCTGCGCATGCATGTAGGGTGTTGTGAACCCCGTGTTAGGTATTTCTCGGGTCGAGCACCAAAGCCTGCCGTTGGCGGCGGGCCTTCCCTGATCAATGTTGGTGGTGATTGTGGTTCGCGACGTGAAAAGGAAAGGAAATTCACTGGGGATATTTTGAGCTCGCCAGGGAGCTCACCTGCATACAACCTAGTGCAGATGAAGGGAAGGAGAGGGGGAGTGATAAGAAGTAGAAAGAGAGAGAGAAATAAAAAGGTATAAAGAAAGCTGTCAGTCCTAGAAAGCTGTCAGTCTGGGCACATCAGTCAATAACTGCACTCCGGGTTGCAGCCGCTGCGTAAGGCCAGTCGTCTCTAGGAAATGAAGCAGATAAGCGAACATTCTCCGCTCGGTTGCCGCAGGCCCCTTCGGGAACAGAAGCTCCTCCATGCCGGCGCTGGGAAGGCCTCGACGCTGGAGCGCTCGCTGGAGCTCTGCTCTCGGCCCAGCGTGGTGGGGGCAGAAGCAGAGTAGGTGCTAGAGCGTCTCCAGTTTGGAACATTCCGCACATGTAGGGGAGTGCTTGCGCCCGTGTCGGTGCAGACGCTCCGCAACATTGCAGCAGTTGAGCGGCATGCGGAGAAGCAGGCAGCGGGCGTCCCTGCTGATACGTGCGGGCAACGGTCTGGGCGCCAGGCCGCTCACGACCCGAGGGTGGGGGTGCATCGTTTGCACCATGCGGACCAGGGAAGTGCGGGCCTCGTCGAACGCGGTGACGTCTTGGAAGACTGAGGTGCCCTCATGGTGGCCTCCCTGGCGCAGGCGTCGGCGTCTTCATTGCACCGAATGCAACTGTGGCCCGGCAACCAGTGGAGCCGCAGGTCGCAGCCTCGGGAGGCCACAGTGCGCAGCTTCGTTTCAAGGGAGCGCTCCAGATTATCATCATCATCATCATCAGCCTATCTACGGCCACTGCAGGTCAAAGGCCTCTCCCATAATTCTCCAATTACCTCGGTCCTGCGCCAACTGTGACCAATTTTTCCCCGCAAACTTCTTGACCTCATTTGCCCATCTAACATTCTGCTGCCCCCTGCAACGCTTTCCTTTTCTAGGAATCCACTCTGTTACCCTTAATGACCAACGGTTACCTTGCCTTCGCATTACATGCCCTGCCCACGTCCATTTATTTTTCCTAATCTCTACTAATATGTACTTAACACATGTTTGTTCCGTGACCCACTCCGCCCTCTTCTTGCCCCTTAATGTTACACCTATCATTTTCCGCTTCATTGCACGCTGAGTCGTTCTGAATTTAAGTTGAACCCTCTCAGTGAGCCTCCAGGTTTCTGCCCCGTAGCTGAGTATGAGTACTGGTAAGATGCAGCTGTCATACACTTTCTTCTTTAGCGACAATGGTAGGCTGCTATTCATTATCTGAGAATGTCTTCCATATGCACCCCACCCCATTCTTATCCTTCTAATTATCTCTGCATCATGGTTGGGATCTGGGGTCACAACTTGGTCTAAGTAGATATATTCGCTTACACTTCCACTGCCTGGCCACCTATCTCAAACCGCTGTGCTGTCCCGAGGTTATTGATCATTACTTTGGTTTTCTGCATATTAATTTTCAGGCCCATGGTTTTACTCTGTTCGTCCAGTGCGGAAATGCAGCGATGGCGTAGAGGTAGAGCATTCGCCTCGCGTGCAGAAGGACCGTGGTTCGAACCCCGGTGCGGGACAATTCCAACCAGATTAAAAAAAAATCCGCGTATTGATGGAATTGCACAAAGGGGCTTGGGGTGCGGCCTGACACCGCCGACCATTGCCGGCAACGCACTCCCTCACCAGAGCAGGATTGACCACCCTGGTGCAGTAACGGCCAGAACCTCTCATGAATACGCCAATTAACCCTCGACCCTCAGTCCCCAGCGGCTGCGAATCAACTGACCACGGCGGCGTTTAGAACTTTGACGCAGCAGAGGGTGCTAAGAATCTCTGGATCCGGACAGGCCGCCAATGGAATCTGAAACCGGCAACGTTTAACGTACGAACCTTATCTAGCGAAGCAAGTCTCGAGGTGTTGTTCGAGGAATTAGAGGGCATTACATGGGATGTAATAGGGCTTAGCAAAGTTAGGAGGGCAGGAGAAGCATTTACGGTGCTGAAAAATGGACACGTCCTATGTTACCGGGGTCTAGAGGACAGAACACAACTGGGAGTGGGACTTATAGTCAATAAAAGCATAGCTGGCAACATAGAAGAATAGTATAGCATTAACAAAAGGGCAGCAGATCTTGTAATTAGGCACAATAATAGGAACACGCTCAAGGTGGTGCAGGGCTACGCGCCCACATCCAGCCACGACGACCAAGCAGTAGAACGCCTCTATGAAGATGTGGAATCGGCAATGGCTAAAGTGAGAACACAGTATACCGTAGTTATGGGGGACTTCAATGCTAAAGTAGGCAAGAATTAGGCTGGAGACAAGGCAGTTGGGAACTATGATCTGGGCTGTAGAAATAGCTGGGGGGACCTACTAGTTGAGTTTGCAGAACGGAATAACCTAAGTATAATAAATACCTTCTTGTGTAAATGGGAGAGTCGCAAGTAGACCTGGAGGAGCCCGAATGGGGAGCATAAAAATGAAATAGACTTCATATTATGCGATAACCCTGGCGTCGTACAGGATGTGGAAGTGCTCGGAAGGGCAAGGCGTAGTGACCACCGTATGGTAAGATCTAGAATCAGGCTAGATTTGAGGAGGGACCGCAACAAGCTAGTACGAAAGAACCGATAAATGAGCTAACAGTAAGACGTAAAGCAGAAGAATTCAGGATCGTGCTGCAGAACCGATATTCAGCTCTTAACGATGAAGCCGAGCTTACGACACAGGAAGCCAGCGAGAACCTTACACTCATTATCACGGAGGGTGCAGTAGAAGTCGGGGGCATTATGGCTAGACAGGATACTGGTAAACTTTCACAGAAGACGAAAGATCTAACTACGAAACGGCAAACCATGACAATCTCTACCGCAGCTGACAGAATAGAACTAGCGGAGCTTTTGAAGTTAATCAATAAGCGTAAGACAGCTGACATACGGAAGTATAATATGGAGAGGATCGAATACGCTGTAAAGAACGGAGGTAGCCTGAAAGCAGTGAAGAGGCGTCTTGGCGGGGGGAAAAATCAAATGTATGCACCTAAAGATAAGCAAGGCAATGTCATAGCAAATAAGGATAACATAGTCACAGTGGCCCAGGAGTTCTATAGGGACCTGTAGAGTAGCCGGACATCCAGGATAATGCCGAACGAGACTGTAGTTTAGAGGAGATAAACATCCCACCAGTAACGACCGAAGAAATAAGGAAGGCTTTGAATGAAATGAAATGGGGCAAAGCACGTGGTGAGGATCAGATAACAGCAGACCTCTTGAAGGATGGCGGAGAAATTGTACTTGAAAAACTGGCAAATCTGTAAACACAATGCCTAAAGACCTCAAGTGTACCGGAATCTTGGAAGAACGCGAACATCATCCTAATCCATAAGAAAGGCGACATCAAGCAATTGAAAAATTACAGGCCGATGAGCTTGCTGTCAGTCGTCTACAAGGTACTTACCAAGGTAATCGCTAACAGAATCTCTGCAACCTTAGATTTCAGTCCACCTAAAGAACAAGCAGGTTTCTCTAAAGGTTATACAACAATGGACCATATTCACACGATCAATCAGGTGATACAAAAAGTGCGCTGAGTATACTGAACCCCTATATATAGCCTTCATAGATTATGAGAAAGCATTTGACTCGGTCGAAACCCTAGCAGTCATTCAGGCATTACACAACCAGGGGGTAGATGAGCATTATGTAAGAACACTAGAGGATATCCACAATGGGTCCACAGCTACCATCATCGTCCATAAGGAGAGCAGTAAAATACCTATAATGAAGGGTGTCAGACAACGAGACACAATCTCTCCAATGTTATTCACAGCATGTTTACAAGAGGTATTCAGAACGTTGGATTGGGGACAGGTGGGAGTAAGGGTTAATGGTGAATACCTCAGCAACCTCAGATTTGCTGATGACGTTGCCTTACTAAGTAACTCGGGGGACGAATTGCAAAGCATGCGCTCCGGGTAGTCGCTGCTTTTGGTGGGTTGATCGGCCGCTACAGCCGCAGCAGGGCAGTCCTGGAGTCCGTGAGGATGAGAGCCCCGGTGTGGTTATGGGGTCCCCTCTCGAGGAGGAGTTCGGCGGCCAGGTGCAGCGCTGCCAGCTCCGTCCGTGTGGAGGAAGTGGGGAAGGGCAGGCGGCAGCTCCGGCTGGCTCCCAGCTCAGGCACCACGCACGCAGCCGCCCTCTCGCACGTTCTGTGCTTCACGGAGACGTCCGGGAAGAGGTGCAGGTAGCTGCTCAGGTCGCCCTGCACCAGGGCGGCCGCCTAATGGCGGATGCCCTGGGGTGGTGTGGTCCGCTTGTTGCGGACCCCGCGGAGGGACGTGGTGATCTGCAGGTCCTCCGCGGTGTCTGGTGGTGGCGGCTCCAGGCGGGGTCGGTTCGGAACCTCGATGCCCTCCTCGAAGATAGTGAGCAGCACTCCCATGTGCGAGTTGGACCGGCTACTTAAGCTCTGCTGGAGCGGAGCCCGTCGCTTACGGCCAGCAGGCGCTGGATGTGCCGCAGCCCCGTCTGCAAGGTTCGCATCTCGATGGCCCAGGTGCCCGCCTCGTTGTAAGTGCCCGCCACCGGCGACGTGGAGAGGAGGAGGCCCAGGCAGAGGCAGATGGCGCGGCGTTGTTCGATCTCCAGCTCCTGCCAGCGTCGTGGTCCCAGGTAGGCGAGTGGAAGCGCGTACAGCACAGCTGCGGAGGCGATGCCGTGGAACACTCGCTGAGCCACTTGGTGCGAGCAGCCATTGCCTCTTGACAAAAGCTGCCGCACCCCTTGGAGCACCCGTGCGCAGCGTGCCCCGAAAGCTTTGACAGCTGGCAGCCATGTGAGAGGGCAGTGAATGAGCAGCCTCAGGTACTTCACGGTCAGCCGCCAGGGAAGAGGACGCCAGTCGAGTGTGATGGGCGGTGTTGCCCGTCGGGCCCTGCATCCTCCCGGGTGCAGCATAAGGGCCTGCGTTTTGGCCTCCGAGAGCTGCAGGCCACGGCTCTCGAGAAAGACTGCAACTGCACCCAGAGCCTTCTGGAGGCACGCCTTGACTATGCGGCAGTCTTTACTGGGGCCATGGGTCTAGAGTGCCACGTCTCGTCAGCGTACACCAGCACCTCCACTGGGTGTCGCAATACTGTAGGGATGCAGTCGCGTTGAGGAGCCAGCACCAAGTTGAAAAGAAACGGGCTCAGCACGCCTCCCTGGGGCACCCCGGAGCGGACGTCTCGAGAACTGCTGGTTGCCCCGCCCGACCTTCACCCAGAGGGTACAGTCCCGCAGGAACGCCCGGATGTAGCCTCCTAGGCGCCCCACAAAGCCCATGCCCTCCAGGGCCTCCAGGATGGCCCCGTGGGCAACTGTGTCGAATGCCGACCGCATGTCCAGGAGTAGGAAGGCCACCTCCTTGTCGTGTCGGGCCCGTTCCAGCATGGAGATGACGTCCCCCAGTAAGTCAGCCGTGCAGCGGGGCCGCCTGAAGCCGCTTTGCTGCTCCCGGATGGCGCCGCTGTGGTCTGCAATCCACTCGAGACGGGCCAGGGCTGCAATCTCCATGACCTTCCCAGCAGCCGACGTCAGGGACAAGGGACGGCAGGACTCTGGCTCCTTCGCGTGCTTGCCGACCTTGAGAATTGGCGAGATGAGCCCCACGAGCCAGGGTGGCGGGAGGACAGCAGTCTGCCAGACTGGATTGAACAGTCGCAGAAGCGGCTCGAACTGAGTCACGTCCAGGTTCCGCAGCATCTGGTAGGTAACCCCGTCCATACCATAAGCGCTCCGCCGCTTGGGGCATCGATTAAGGGCGGCTTGCAGCTCACGGAGCGTGATGTCCATGGAGTAGAGGGACACCACCTTCTGGTCCTGTGGGGCGTCTGGCGCCGTGTCGGGTGAGGCCGCAAAAACTGGAAGCGGGGTTTGAGCGGGCTTGGCAAACTGGTCGGCGAACAGCGTCAGGGCCCCTTCTGTGATGCCCAGGGATATAGCGACCGCATGCAGGGGACGCCGGCTGGTGGTGGTAGGCCCAAACAGAGCCCTAAAGATACGCCAGGCTGTCCCCGGGTCCTTGCCAGAGTCCATGAACGAACACAGCGACTCCCAGCCCTGCCTGCAACGCTGCCGTGACCGTCGGCGGCATTGGGCGTCTGCCCGCCAGTACTCCGTCCAATCCTCTGAGCGCTTCCTTCGCAAAGCCTTCCTCTGTAGCTGGTTGCGGCGGGTCCGAAGCCATAGCACGGGCATGTCCGGGAGTGGCGTGCAGAGAGGTTCCTTTCCCCGTACCATTGCCTTGTCGGCGGTTTGCACGACGGCTGCGAGGAAGTCGACTTCAGGGTCCTCAGTGCAGTTGGTCATTTCCTTTCGGAAGTCGAAGCAGCTAGTGACTGCAGAAGCCCTTGTGTCGGCTCGCTTGCGGTGGTTCCTGGGGGTGACCAGTATGAGGTAGTGGTCAGAACCCCACGTGCTGGCGGCGGTCGCCCATGAATAGGCGCACCGCTGCGTCACCAGGGTTAGGTCGATGCATGACTGCTGGACCATGCCACGGTGACACAAGGGCGGACGAAAATAGGGCTGCCTGTATTGGCCACGTGCAGTCCACAGGTGGTGATGGCGTCTAACAGCTCTCGTCCCCTTCGGGTTGCTCGGTGGCTCCCCCAGGCAGGGTGATGTGCGTTGAAGTCGCCGCACAGTGCCGAGTTCGAGCCCAGGTTTGCGTGCAGCCGGCACAGCGCCACGGCGTCCCATGGTTTCTGCGGCGGATGTAGACGCTGGCCACGGTAGTGTCCGTTGTCCCCGTCCGTACTGTCACGGCGGCACACTTCAATGGTCCATCAGCAACTAGGGCCAGGTGAACAGTAGCACTGTTGAGGGTGCCGCGCACATAGACCACTGCCCGCGACTTTCCCGGTGGGTGGGTGGCGTCGCGGCACGGTGTGCTGTTGCAAGACCTCAGGCGGCAGCTCGTGGCGCTGAGATGACACACGTAGCCCGGTAGGCGTGGCGTGTCGCTATAGATGTACACTTCCTGCAGTGCCAGCGCACGTCGAAGGATTCCCGCAACAGGTGCTCAGTCAGCTCCGCGCTGCGACGGCCTAGGCCATTGCAGTTCCACTGCAGGATGCGTAGCCGCTGGCCTTTCCCACAGGGTCTGCTAGCCATGGTGGAGGTCGGCGGGAGGGCTGAAGAGGGCCAGGGCGTCTGTGGCCGCCATCCTTGCAGGGTCATCGCAAGGCAGGCGACCCACCAAGCTGTGCGTCAGGTCTAGGAGGGTGGACATCAGTGTCTATGATGACGTCACGGTGAACTAAGCTGCCACTGGACAATACCCCTTTTAGCGATCCCGCTGCCCCTCAAACTCGAACCGGCCAGAAGCGGTGCTGACACTAGCATCGCTTGGCGCCCTGCACGGGATGCTTCGGTGGCGTGCTTGAGCATCATTCTCATCCATTTTTGTCATGTTCCTGACGACGCTAGCGATGTATTAAACGAGCCACCCGACATATGTCTTCTGGGAGCTTCGACATCGAAAGGGCAAAGAGGGCTCCGACCTGAGGCGGATTGCCCCAGCGGAGGCAACCTTAAACTCCCTCGAGAAAGAGAGAAGCGTCTCTCTCAGTGAGAGAGAGAGAGACAAAAACTTTCATTGACAACACAGGCCTAAGGGGCCGTCATGGTTCTCCGAAGGGCCGCCACCACGGCTTGTGCTTGGGTGACCAGTGGACGCTGGGAGTCTTCGTCCGAGCGGCCCAGGGCCTCCGTCCAGTGGTCAGGGGAGGTTATGGGGGGGGTCGGAGAGGCAGGCCTACATGTGGCGTTGCACTGTAGATTTAGCGCCACAATGCGGGCAGAGCAGAGAGGAGTAGGCGGATGGGTAAATGTGATGAAGAAGGGCTTGGTTTTGGAGCGATTCCGTTTGGAGGAGGTGCCACAGCCGTTCGTCCGAGTTGGTTAGGGATATGTGAGCCAGGAACAGTGTGTTTTAGAAGAGGCGGTAGTAATCTGTAACCTCCCTATAAGTGGCGACAGAGTGCCTGGAGAGTAAACTCCTTGACGGGAAGTGGTCTCGTCGGGAGCACGGGGGACGAGTGCTCGTGCCGCCTGATGAGCCCACTACACGGCGTTTGGTTCACTGTGTGCCGGTAACCAGAGGAGCTCCGTAGGATGCTGAGGGGCTGAATTCTGACGCAGAATTTTCAGGCTAGCGTGGAGATACTGCCGCTAGCAAAATGTTTGATGGCCGTTTTTGAATCAGTTAATATTAGATCACGGGGAGGCCGGTGTGCGAAAGCCAGGGCTATGGCCACCTCTTCTGCAACCTGTGAGTTGTGGGGACAATAGTGAGATACGAAACAGGAGTATTAGTCGGTGAGGAAACGACAGCTACAGTGAAGGCCGGCGTGTGCCTGTGTGCAGCATCATCTAAGTAGGAGGTGTTTGGCGAGAGGAGGAAAGTGGAAACGAAGGCCCGCATTCGACCAGCTCGTCGGCAGTATGATGAGTAGGGTTCGTATTACGGGGGAGTAGATACATTTTTGTGCTATTTCTATAATCGGCTTTGATGCGAGCCGTGGGAGTTGATGTAAGAGGAGTATATATTTGTGCCTCCTTAAGTAAGCGATGCAGCGATGGCGTAGAGGTAGAACACCCGCCTCGCGTGCAGAAGGACCGTGGCTCGAATCCCGGTGCCGGACAATTCCCACCGGATTAAAAAAGTCCGCGTATTGATGGAATTGCACAAAGGGGCTTGGGGTGCGGCCTGACCCCGGCGACCTTTACCGGCAATGCACTCCCTCACCAGAGCAGGATTGGCCACCCTGGTGTAGTAACGGCCACAACCTCCCATGAACACGCCAATTAACCCTCGGTCCTCAGTCCCCAGCGGCTGCGAAGCAACTGACCACGGCGGCGGTCAGACCTTCGACGCAGCAGAGGGTGCTAAGAATCCCTGTATCCGGACAGGCCGCCAATGGAATCTGAACCTGGCAGCACTTAACGAGCGAACCTTATCTAGCGAAGCAAGTCTCGAGGTGTTGTTCGAGGAATTAGAGGGCATCAAATGGGATGTAATAGGGCTTAGCGAGTCTAGGGGGGCAGGCGAAGCCTTTACGGTGCTGAAAAATGGACACGTCCTATGTTATGTTAACGTGGTCAAGAGGAAAGAAGAGAACTGGGAGTGGGATTTCTTGTCAATAAAAGCATAACTGGCAACATTGACAAATACTATAGCATTAACGAAAGGGTAGCAGGTCTTGTAATTCGGCTCAATAACAGGTACAAGCTCAAGGTGGTGCAGGGCTACGCGCCCACATCCAGCCACGACGACCAAGTAGTGGAACGCCTCTATGAAGATGTGGAATCGGCAATGGCTAAAGTAAAAACACAGTATACCGTAGTTATGGGGGACCTCAATGCTAAAGCAGGCAAGAATCAGGCTGGAGAAAAGACAGTTGGGAACTATGGTCTGGGCTGTAGAAATACCAGGGGGGACCTACCAGTTGAGCCTGCAGAACTGAATAACCTACAAATAATGAATACCTTCTTCTGTAAACGGGAGAGTCGGAAGTAGACCTGGAGGAGCCCGATTGGGGAGCACAAAAATGAAATAGACTTCATATTATGCGATAACCCTGGCGTCGTGCAGGGTGTGGAAGTGCTCGGAAGGGCAAGGTGTAGTGGCCACCGTATGGTAAGATCTCGAATTAGGCTAGATTTGAGGAGGGACCGCAACAAGCTAGTACCAAAGAAGCCGATAAATGAGCTAACAGTAAGACGTAAAAAAGAAGAATTCAGGATTGCGCTACAGAACCGATATTCCGCCCTTAACGAGGAAGCCGAGCCTACGACACAGGAAGTTAGCGACAACCTTACCCGCATCATCACAGAGTGTGCAGTAGAAGTCGGGAGCACTATGGCTAGACAGGATACTGGTAAACCTTCACAGGAGACGAAAGATCTAATCAGGAAACCGCGAACCATGAGAATCTCCAACGCAGCTTACAGAACAGAACTAGCCGAGCTCTCGAAGTTAATCAATAAGCGTAAGAGAGCTGACATACGGAAGTATAATATGGAGAGGATCGAATACGCTGTAAAGAACGAAGGTAGCCTGAAAGCAGTGAAGGGACGTCTTGGCGTGGGGAAAAATCAGATGTATGCACATAAGGATAAGCAAGGCAATGTCATGACAAATAGGGATAAAATAGTCACCGTCGCCGAGGAGTTTTATAGGGATCTATACAGTAGCCGGGACATACAGGATAATGCCGAACGAGACAGTAATTCAGAGGAGATAGACATCCCACCAGTAACGACCGAAGATGTAAGGAAGGCTTTGAAAGAAATGAAAGGGGGCAAAGCACCTGGTGAGAATCAGATAACAGCAGACCTCTTGAAGGATGGCGGAGAAATTGTACTTGAAAAACTGGCAAACCTGTATACGCACTGCCTAATTACCGCAATGGTACCGGAATCTTGGAAGAACGCGAACATCATCCTAATCAATAAGAAAGGCGACATGACGGACTTGAAAAATTACAGGCCAATAAGCTAGTCTCGGTCCTGCGCCAACTGTGACCAATTTATCCCCGCAAACTTCTTGATCTCATCTGCCCATATAACTTTCTGCCGCCCCCTGCACCGCTTGCCTTCTCTAGGGATCCAGTCTGTTACCCTTAATGACCAGCGGTTATCTTGCCTTCTCATTACATTCCCTGCCCACGTCTATTTTTTCTTTTTAATTTCTACTAATACGTCTTTAACACCAGTTTGCTCGCTGACCCACTCCGCCCTCTTCTTGTCCCTTAATGTTACACCTATCATTTTCCGCTCCATTGCCCGCTGAGTCGTTCTCAATTTAAGTTGAACCATCTTGGTGAGCCTCCAAGTTTCTGCCCCGTAGGTGAGTACCGGAAAGATGCAGCTGTCATACACTTTCTTCTTCAGCGACAATGGTAGGCTGCTATTCATTATCTGAGAGAGAGAGAGAAATGACCTTTATTGCGTTGTCCGGCGGGGGGTGCGGGTCAGGCCACGCAAGGCTTCGCCGTCACCCCTGTCTATCTACCTATTCTACGTATCGGGCTGACCTCGAGGCAATGGGCCTGGCCTGCGGCTCGGGCTACTACTGGTGTCCCCGCCCCGCCCCCTGTCACCGTTCCCGAGGGAAACAACCTGGGGGGAGCGCGGGTCCTCCTTTCGCCGTTGCCGCGCCAGAGCAGCCTCGAGCCGCTGGACGGCCCTGAGCTGCAGTCCGTGCGCCGTAGAGCCGATCATGTCGCGAACGTCCGGTGGGAGGCCGCGGCGTCCGTCACGCGCACAGTGTTCTTCGCAGCCCCACATGAGATGGGCAAGGTCCGCGGGCACTCGCGCACACACACTGCCCTCACTTCGTTCGTAGAGGTCCGGGCACACGTGGCGCGCGAGCGCCGGCGTGAGAACCGTTTCTGTCTGCAGTTGCCGAAGGAGCACTGCCTCCCCTCTCGTAAGCCCCGGATGGGGGGGCGGGAAGGCTCGTCTCCCGTGCCTGTACCACCGGAGCGTGGCGCCGTAGGCGGTCAGGGGCTCCGCGTCGTCATCGTCGTCTTGCTGTTCTTCTCCGGGCTCGGAGGGGGGTCGGGCGAGGGGGGGGGGGGCGCGGCTCGGCACGTGGCGAGGTCTCAAGCCGCGGCGTCCGCCTCTTCGTTGCGGTTGCGGTGGCCGTTGCGCAGCTCCCGGCCCGTGTGGGCGGGGAACCAGCGGATGCTCGGGCTGTTCGCGCGGGCTCCCTCTCCGATGCTGGAGAGGAGCCGCGCGGTGCTCTTGCACACCGTGCTCCGGGCGAAGTTCGCTATCGCCGACTTGGAGTCGCTGAGGATGGTCGTCGTGCCCGGCCGGACCAGGGCGAGGGCGATCGCCGCCTCTTCGGCCTGGCGGGCGGTCGTGGCCCGCACGCTCCCGGCGCTCAGCAGTTCTCCCGTGGTGGCCTTCACGACCACCGCCACAAAGGTGTCGGCCCGCTCGCGGTGCTTGGCCGCGTCCACGAACACTGCGCCTTCGCGCTTGTTGTACTCCTTGGCGAGCGCGCAGGCTCGCGCCGACCTGCGCTCGACGTTCCGCTCCGGGTCGACGTTCCTCGGGAGCGGCGGCACGATGACGCGGCGGGCGATGTCCTCCCGCAGCGGAACGACCTCGTCCTCCGCCGCGGGTCCGAGGGGCGGGCTCAGGCCCACCCTCTGTAGTATCTTCAGGCCCGATCTGGTGGTGCTCAGGCGTTCGAGTTGTGACACGCGCTGCGCCTCGCTGATTTCCGCCAGGGTGTTGTGCACGCCTAAGGAAAGGAGGGCCGCGTAGCTGGTGCCGTTGAGGAGGCCCAGGGCTGCCCGGTACGACTTGCGGATGGCCGCGTCGATCCGGGCCCGCTCTTGGGTCCTCCACTGGTGAAAGGCGCCCACGTACGCCACGTGGCTCACCACGAAAGCCTGCAGCAGACGGAGGAGGCTGGCTTCCCGCATCCCCCGCACGCGCGTGGAGACTCTCTTGACGAGGCGCGTGGCGATGCCCATCTTCGTTGTCATTCGCTCGATCGTGGTGCTGTTGGTGCGGCTGGCGTCTACGTGCATGCCGAGGACCCGGATGCTCGGAACCTTCGGGATGGCCGTGCCGTCCCCCGCTCGCACGACGATGTTGCGCTCCGCCTCGGCGGCGGCACGCTTGCGGTACCGGCCCGGTGGGGGCAGGATCAGCAATTGGGACTTCTGCGGGGAGCACCGGAGACCCGTGCCGTTCAGGCTGGCCTCGATGGTGTTCACCGCCTCTTGCAGCGTCGACTCGATGTGGCCGTCACTGCCGCCCGGAACCCACAGGGTAATGTCATCCGCGTAGATCGCGTACTTGACGTCGGGGAGCGCGTCCAGGCGCCGGGCGACCCCGATCATCACCAGATTGAACAGGAGCGGCGAGATGACGGAGCCCTGCGGGGTGCCGGTGCTGCCGAGTTCTCGCTCGTCGAGCTGCGTTCGGCCGATCTCCAGCCGGGCGGTGCGCCGGGACAGGAAGGCTCGGATGTAGTCGTAGGACCTCCGCCCCAGGCCGAGGTGAGAGACCTGGGCCAGGATCGCAGAGTGTTTCACCTTGTCGAAGGCGCTCTGCAGGTCCAGACCCAGGATGGCGCGGTTGTCCGCGGTGGGCACGGGTGGGAGGGCCAGCACCTCGTGTTGGAGGAGCAACATGGCGTCCTGCGTACCGAGCTTCGCGCGGAAGCCCAGCATCGAATCGGGATACAGCCCGTTGTCTTCCAGGTAACGTTGCCACCGGGCGTTGAGAACGTGCTCCAGCACCTTGCCCACACACGAGGTGAGGGATATGGGGGGCAGGCTCTCGACGCCCGGCGGCTTGTTGGGCTTGGGAAGCAGGATCGTTTTGGCAGTCTTGCACTGCTTGGGGAGGCTGCCCGATTGCCAGCATTTGTTGAAGAATTTCGTCAGGGCTGTTATGGCTGCGTCGCTCAGGTTACGCAGCGCTTTGTTGCTCACTCGGTCCGGACCCGCTGCCGATCGGCAGTTTAGGGCCTGGGTCGCCTGGCGAACCTCCCACTCCTCGATGGCCTTGTCGAGGGTGGCGTTGGGCGGCCCGGCGTACTCGGTGGAATGCCTGCCATTTGTACCCCACCCCATTCTGATCCTTCTAATTATCTCTGCCTCAGGGTTGGGATCTGGAGTGAAAACTTGGCATAAGTAGATATATTCGCTTACCACTTCCACTGCCTCGCCACCTATCTCAAACTGCTGTGCTGTCCCGAGGTTATTTATCATTACTTTAGTTTTCTGCATATTCATTTTCAGAACCACGGTTCTACTCTGTTCGCCCAGTGCGGAAAGCATGATTTGCAAGTCGTCCCCGGAGTTACTTAGCAAGGCAACGTCATCAGCAAATCTGACGTTACTGAGGTATTCTCCATTAACCCTTACTCCCACCTGTTCCCAATCCAACGTTCTGAATACTTCTTGTAAGCATGCTGTGAATAACATTGTAGAGATTGTGTCTCCTTGTCTGTTACCCTTCCTTATAGGTATTTTGCTGCTCTCCCTATGGAGGATGATGGTAGCTGTAGACCCATTGTAGATATCCTCTAGTATTCTTACATAATGCTCATCTACCCCCTGGTTCCGTAATGCCTGAATGACTGCTAGGGTTTCGACCGAGTCAAATGCTTTCTTATAATTTGTGAAGGCTATATATAGGGGTTCAGTATACTCAGCGCACTTCTCTATCGCCTGATTGATCGTGTGAATATGGTCCATTGTTGAATAACCTTTACGGAACCCTGCTTGTTCTTTAGATTGACTGAAATCTGAGGTTGCAGAGATTCGGTTAGCGATTACCTTGGTAAATATCTTGTAGACGACTGACAGTAAGCTGATCGGCCTGTAATTTTTCATGTCCTTCATGTCGCCTTTCTTATGGATTAGGACGATGTTCGCGTTCTTCCAAGATTCTGGTACCATTGCGGTCATTAGGCATTGTGTATACAGATTTGCCAGTTTTTCAAGTACAATTTCTCCGCCATCCTTCAAGAGGTATGCTGTTATCTGATTCTCACCAGGTGCGTTGCCCCCTTTCATTTTTTTCAAAGCCTTCCTTACTTCTTCGGTCGTTACTGGTGGGATGTCTATCTCCTGTGAACTACTGTCTCGTTCGACATTATCCTGTATGTCCAGGCTACTGTATAGATCCCTATAAAACTCCTCGGCCACTGTGACTATTTTATCCCTATTTGTGATGACATTGCCTTGCTTATCCTTAAGTGCATACATCTGATTTTTTCTCATGCCAAGACGTCTCTTCACTGCTTTCAGGCTACCTCCGTTCTTTACAGCGTATGCGATCCTCTCCATATTATACTTCCGTATGTCAGCTGTCTCACGCTTATTGATTAACTTCGAGAGCTCGGCTAGTTCTGTTCTGTCAGCTGCGTTGGAGATTCTCATGGTTTGCGGTTTTCTGATTAGATCTTTCGTCTCCTGTGAAAGTTTACCAGTATCCTGTCTAGCCATAGTGCCCCCGACTTCTACTGCACACTCCGTGATAATGCGTGTAAGGTTGTCGCTAACTTCCTGTGTCGTAGGCTCGGCTTCCTCGTTAAGGGCGGAATATCGGTTCTGCAGCGCGATCCTGAATTCTTCTACTTTACGTACAACTGTTAGCTCATTTATCGGCTTCTTTCGTACTAGCTCGTTGCGGTCCCTCCTCAAATCTAGCCTAATTCGAAACCTTACCATATGGTGGTCACTACACCTTACCCTTCCGAGCACTTCCACATCCTGCACGACGCCAGTGTTATCGCATAATACCAAGTCTATTTCATTTTTGTGCTCCCCATTCGGGCTCCTCCAGGTCCACTTCCGACTGTCCCGTTTACAGAAGAAGGTATTCATTATGCGTAGGTTATTCCGTTCTGCAAACTCAACTAGTAGGTCCCCCCTGCTATTTCTACAGCCCAGACCATAGTTCCCAACTGCCTTGTCTCCAGCATGATTCTTGCCTACTTTGCATTGAAGTCCCCCATAAGTACGGTATACTGTGTTTTTACTTTAGCCATTGCCGATTCCACACCTTCATAGAAGCGTTCCACTACTTGGTCGTCGTGGCTGGATGTGGGCGCGTAGCCCTGCACCACCTTGAACTTGTACCTCTTATTGAGCCTAATTACAAGACCTGCTGCCCTTTCGTTAATGCTATAGTATTTGTCTATGTTGCCAGCTATGCTTTTATTGACAAGAAATCCCAGTCCCAGTTCTCTTCTTTCCTCTTGACCACGTTAACATAAGACGTGTCTTTTTTTCAGCACCGTAAAGGTTTCGCCTGCCCTCCTAACCTGGCTAAGCCCTATTACATCCCATTTGATGCCCTTTAATTCCTCGAACAACACCTCGATACTTGCTTCGCTAGATTAGATTCGCGCGTTAAACGTTGCCAGGTTCAGATTCCATTGGCGGCCTGTCCGGATCCAGGGATTCTTAGCATCCTCTGCTGCGTCACAGGTCTCACCGCCGCCGTGGTCAGTTGCTTCGCAGCCGCTGGGGTCTGAGGGCCGAGGGTTAATTGGCGTATTCATGGGAGGTTGTGGCCGTTCCTACACCAGGGTGGCCAATCCTGCTCTGGTGAGGAAGTGCATTACCGGCAATGGTCGTCGGGGTCAGGCCGCACCCCAAGCCTCTTTGTGCAATTCCATCAATACGCGGATTTTTTTTTGTGCAGCGATGCAGCGATGGCGTAGAGGCAGAACACCCGCCTCGCGTGCAGAAGGACCGTGGTTCGAATCCCATCGCCGGACAAGTCCCATCTGAATTACGGAGCATTTTATTGGTAATGCGTTCATTCCCGGGAGCTGACTCCAGTCGGAGGTCATGAAGCACTCACCTCTCTTACCCTTTAAGGATTGGTAGATAAGAGGTTTGTTAGGGGGGGGGCGGTGTATTAAGGCAGTGGCTCAGATGAACCTACTGGGGCGTACTGCTAGGTTAATGCATGGGGCCAGGTGTGATTGGAGTCGGTTAACTGGTGGGCTAGTTGCGTTATACGAGTAGATTGGATAGTTCCAGAGGAAGCCCGGATTCATCAGGTGTCTTAAGAGGTGATGATAATGATGGTTGGTGTTCAATGGTGCTAGGCCAACAAGGGCAAAGAGAGCTAGAAAAGAAGTATTTAATGGTTGATGAGACTAAATACTAAGACTTGCGAGTAGAAGTAAAAGTGACGCAAAACAAAAGACAATGGAGATGGCTGGTGTATAGGGCCAGAACGATTACACGTGATATGACAAGAGCTACAGAAACTTTCCCTCAGCTAAAACTTAAGAACACTTTGACAGGAAAACATTCGTTGGTCGGCTAAAAGGTATGATGGGTGCAGTGGAATGTGTCGTCTGTATAATTACGGGAAATTTTTGTGTCGTGTTGTGTCAAGTGCCTTGCATGTGATTAGTATGTGGGCTACGGATAGGTCCCCTCCACACCTGCTACACGTGGGTCGCGAAGATCCAGGGAGCAGGTGGGAGTGGGTTACATGTGTGTGGCCTATCCGCATCCTGGCCATGGCGAGTTCAGTGTATCTGTTGTGTAAGTCAGTTGTGTAGCATCCCAGCTGTCGTTTTTTTATGTGTAATTTGTTGTCTGCCTGTTTACTCCAGTGTAGTTGCCATGTGTTACGAAGCTGTCGCCTGAAGTGTCTCTTTAGGTAGGTGTAAGGTACTGTTATGTCAACTGTGGTCATGAGAGCAGCAGCATCACCCATTTTATCGGCGGTCTCATTGCCAGGAATCCCAAAGTGTCCTGGTACCCAGCATATAAGTATTTGTTGATTTGAGTCATATTCAGTCATTAGTACGTTGAAAAGTACTTTCATCACATAGTTTTTAGATTACCTTACTGATGGCAGTGACTGTACAACGCTTCGAGAATATGTGGACACAATGAACTTGTGAATTTTATGTTTGCTGATGTGATTTCAAACGAGTAAGAAGCCATACGCTTCTGCGGTGTAAATACTGTTATGAAAATTTATTGTTTCGCCAACTCTAAAAATTCGTCTGTACGCTGCACAACAGACACTAAAAGCAGTTTTGGACGCGTCGCTGGAGAATTCTGTGCACCTGTACTTGTCCTCCAGGAACAGGAAGTGCTGCAAATTGCACTCCTTGGTACCCTTTTTTTCTACTAGTGTGAATGACAGGTGGCATGATATAAGACGTAGATGCCATGGTGGAATTAAATTATGGATGGGTGTCTTGTACTTGCCTGACCGAGGGACCTTGAATGCAGAAGCCTCCTTCCTAACTCTGAGAGAAAGGTAAGGAGATAGACGGCCTGTTTAAAGGAAGTTATAAATTTGATGTATCGTTCATGATAGGAATAAAAGGATGGTTGATGAGACACGATCTTAGATGGATACAGGAAGTCAGCATACTCCCGCTGATGCCCTAGGCATCATTTGTCGCACTCGACATACAGGCTCCCGACAGGGCTAGTGCGGAAAGCGCAGCATGAGAGACGGAGGCCAAGATGCAGCACTGGGTCGATCATTTTGAAGACGTTTTTGTCGCCGACCCATATACGACACTGCCGTAGTCAAACCGAGACCCTACCAAGGTTGTGTAGAGGTGCAGCAGGACTTTTGTGTCGGTCCCATAGGATTGATGTGAGAGGAACTCAAGAATGTTCATTGTTTTTAAGCATTTGCATTTGGAATGTTTGATACAAGGAATGAAAGTATGCTTTTCTTCGAATAAAATACCTAAAAATTATGCTCCTTGTTCACAGGAATCGACAGGCTGTTAAGAGTGATGTCGGGGTCTTGGTGGACCCCAGAGCTTTTTCCGGGATTCAGTTTCAAACCATTCCTCTCAGCCCAGCTTCAAAGTTTGTTGACAACAAGCTGGACTTGACGTTCGTAGACGGATATATTACATGATTTAAAGGGTATCTGGACGTTGTCTACGTACATCGAACAAGAGATTGTAAGTGGAAATGCGTTTTCAAGAGAGTTCCTCTTAACTATGATGCACGTGCAGCTCAACACTCCACCTTGTGGCACGCCATTTTTGACAGTGCACCTTTGACAGTGCACAACCAACTTTCACTCGAAACGTTCTCGCTGACAAGTAACTAACAAGGTTGTTTAACATGTTACCCAAAACACCGAATGACGTGAGCTCACTAAGTATCCCGTAAAGCCAAGCGGGGTCGTAGGCCTTCTCAAGGTCGAAAAACACTGTTAAACTATACTGCTTATGCATGAAGGCATCCTTGATGTACGAGTCAAGTGCGACCAGTTGATCGTTCGTTGAACGCCTTATCCTGAAGCCTCCCTGGCAGCTCTCTAGAAGACCGATGTACTGAAGGAAGTACACGAGCCTGCGATTCATAATCTCCTCGAGTAGCTTGCGCAGGCAGCTCGCTAGGGTTAACCACTGTTAGTTGAGGGGGACGACGGGTCCTTTCCCTGCGTCAAGAAAGCCACTACTATGACCTCCCTCCAAGAGCGTGGAATTTGCCCTGAAAGCCTTATTTTATGATATAGATGCAGAAGTTTATCAAGTGTGTCTGCGTGTAGGTGTTGTAACATTGCATATATGATGTTGTCAGGGCCTGGAGCTGAGGGTTTACACGTGGTCAGATCAGCCTGGGTGCTCATACTCATGCAGTGAAAACTCTGTGTTATAAGAAGATGTTGCATAGCTTCTAGTATAGGCTTCTTTTCGGCGGATTGTTTGTTTTATGAACGTGTTTGTGTAGTGTGCAGAACTAAACACCTGTTCGAAGTGTTGTGCGAGTGTGTCAGCCTAGTCTTCGAGTGTGCCCCTGTTGTGCTGACCAGAGGCAGGCTGTGTCTTTGTTGTCCTATGAGTTGGCGTATTATTGTGCATACGTTTCGTGTGTCGGTGTAGGAGTTTATTGATGTTATGAAGGAACGCCAACTATCTCGTTTTGCCTCACGGCGCACACGTTTTCCTAACGCCTTTGCCCTTTTAAACAAAACAAGGTTTCCCGGCGTCGGGTACCAACGACAGACACCCCACGCGTCGTTCTGGGCCTCTCGCGCCCGCCTTGAGTCCTCTTTCCAAAACGGCCTCCTCTGATTGAGCAGGGCACCAGAGGGGCGGGGAATAGTCTTTTGGGTGGTGTCGAGAATGTGCGTCGTGAGGAGTTACGTAGATTCTTCACGTGTAGGTGTCTAATGAATGTGTGCTATTGTTTGGATGTCAATGTAAATGTATTCCAGTTAGCTCTTTCTTTATTGAACCTTTTTTGGGAAGATGGACTCCATGGGCCTCTACCTATGTACGTTAGTGAGGTGGGGAAGTGGTCACTACCATATGGGTCCGTGCCCACGCCCCACTCAAGATATGGAAAGAGAATTGCAGAACCAATAGCAAAGTCAAGGTGTGAGTATGTATTGTGTCCTAAGTTATGGTGTGTTGGCTTTTTTATTGAACAGGCATGCTCTCGAAGATGTTAGGAACTTCTCTATCAGCCGACGTCGGGCATCCGTGCGAGAAGAGCCCCAAAGGGAGTTATGTGCATTCAGATCGCCAATAAAAATGGAAGGTTCGGGTAACTAGCTGATCTACCAGACCCTCGAAATCTGAGATCGAGAGCTGGTAGTCAGGGGGGAAGTAAAGAGAAAATAGTGTTATAAGCCTTTTGAATATTATTATTCGAATGGCAACAGCCTCTAGGATGGTCTGTAGTTGGGTAGTTTGGCACGCCAAGGATGTCTGAGCAATCACGGCCACACCACTCGAGGATGTGCCACCACCATTTCTGTCCTTCCTAAATATCATGTAACTATTCAACAAATTCGTGTCACTGGAGTTTAAATAGGTTTCGTGGAGACACATCACCCTTGGCTGATTGGAATACATAGATATCATCACGATTTTTAAGGCCTCTGCAATTCCATTGCATGATATATCTTCTCTTCCCATTATTGAAGCTACTGCAATACGTGCGTGTTTATTTGTCAACTTTCGGGGCTTGAACTCTTGGTAGGGTTTTTTTTTTACGTCCTCTGCTAACCTTGCCGCCGGAGCCCGTTCCTTCCCCTGTGGTGCACGCCGGAACGGGTCGACGTCCAGGTCATCAGCTGAAGGCAAGGGGGTGTCCGGTGGACTGTGCCATCTAGATTTGGTACCCTCTCGGGTGTTTTTTACCTGCTCTGCCAGTGCCGAGGGCGGGGGGAGCACCACCGATGGCACAGACAGTGAGTTGGGGGGGGGTCTCTGCGGCTGCCTCCATCTCCTCCGTGACCGCGCGTATGCTTTGGGCCGGTGGAGAGGAAACTGTGGACGCAGCAGCATCCTCAACCGACGTGGGTGCCACCACAGCGGCTGCTGGCTCATCGAGTGGTGCGGAGGCGGGTTGAGCTGCCTGAAGCAACCCGGTGAAAGGCGGGGGCGGGGCAAAGGCTGACTCGCAGTACTGTGTCCCCGTCGGAACCAGACGCCGCTCCACCTCCCCCCCCGGCGAGCTGAGTCGGCGTACCTCCCAAGAGGGGTAGAGGCGAACCTCTTCCGTGCCTCGGGAAGGTAATGTTCTCTGTTACCTTGACATAATGATTTTCTGCTCCATTTGAAATTTCTCGCAGGCACGGGAGCATACCGCGTGCAGTCCCCGGCGGTTAGCACAAGAAAGTGTAGTGGACCGACAGTTGTCAGTAAGGTGAGGTGCGCTATGCAGCGCACTTTGCACATTTCGTTCTTCCACGGCAAGAATTAATACCGTGCCCCAACCGCTGGCACTGCAAGAAGCGGCCCGCGTTTGGTATGTAGCGTCGGACTCCACATCGGATAAAGCCTGTATTTATGTGTTCAGGAAGTGTTGATCGATTGGTTGTCAAGATTATGTGTTTCGTTTGGATTATCTTATAATCTCTTCAGATAGTGATGCGCCTGACGGCCGTAACACCCTGCTTCATCAGCCCTTCAAGCAGGTCGGCATCAGTTTCGGTCAGCAGGTCTGGCGCAGATATCACACCCTGGGAGCTGTTCAGGCTCCGGTGGGTGTGACCCTGATGTCCAGATGGAGGATGCGGGTTTCGGCAAGGAGTTTGTCGGCCTGTTTTTCTGTGTTTACTTCAACAAGGATTTCTCCCGTCTTCAGTTTTTTAGCCTCATACTTATCCCCAAGAATGCCATGCAGGAACTTTGAAATCACGAATACAGACATCGATGCTACACGTCCTTCTGAGTCAGCTGACTCAATCACCAAAAAACGAGGATAGTTGTCCGGCTTGGAAAAGATGGTTGTTGAGAGTGGTTGAAAAGATGCTTCGGTGCGGCGCCTTTTTGGGGGCCGATCATGTTTGGAGGGAGGTTTTGAAGATAACATACATCATTTACTGGAAACAGGGAAAGGGGGTACTTTCTTGTCAAACCTTACCCTGATAGCTTGAAAGGCCCCGGAGCTCCCTGTCTGGTAAACATACAGGGAGCCCATCCGCCGGAGCTTGACCTGGGCTCCTAAGGTCACCGTTTGAGGTTTCTACCCTTCAACTTAATACTCATTTCCACGGTCGGTTACAGTATGCATATGGCGGCTAGGGGTCAGCGGTGTCGCCACTACCGTCACCAAGAGTGCTTAAAGTGCCCCGTGCGGGGTGTCTTAGGAGAGCCCACGTGCGCTTTATGCTGAGGCCGTTTCGAATACTGTCGCATACAGTCTCCCAGGCTGCCTAGACTAGTGTTTGGGAGTTGGTTTCTGTGTTCTTTACGAGGCATGCAATGCGGGTTTTGACTCACCTGTTGTAACTGTGCTGACGCCAACGACGTTTAAGGCTGTTAAGAGCTTCCCACATGTGGTGTAGTCGAGCTTCTACATAGGGAGACGGTATGGCTGGGTCTAGGGGATGTTGGTGCGTGTGAACATCGTGGAGAAGGTCTTGTGTCCACTGTGCTAGGGATGTAAGTGTTGGGTGACTGTAGTTAGCAGAAGCGCGAAATTACCGGAGGGTAGCCCAATCGGTTATATGAGTTTAGAGTTTGCGCGGACGGTTAGGGAGTTGGTTAGACTCTTGCAACTGTATAATGCAGTGATCGCTGCCTAGTGTATGGTCTAGACGCTGCCAGGTGGTTGGCCCAGTACGATAGGTGATCGTGAGGTCCGGTGTAGCGTCTGTTTGGACGCTATTTCGTACCATGCTACCCATCCTACCGATCCGACCATCCTACCCAAACGTATAAGGCACAGACAACTTAACGTAATTAATATCTACAGCTCTCCCCGAAACACGCAACCCGCGTTCCATGACATCTTCCAATCGGCTCTCCAGCACGCAAGCCACCAACCCCGCTTCATTAAGCGCGATTTTAATGCCTCGCATATTGCGTCGGGCTACTCCCGCACAACTCGTAAAAGATAGGCGCTTGCTGTGGCAGGCGATCCAAAAACTTCACCTCAGCTCTCAAAACGACCCCAACCTCGCCACACGCATAGAAAACAGTGTACAGCGCGACACAGCCCCCGAAATCACTTGTTCACATCTCGGTGTTGCCACTTGGCACCCTCTTCCACATACCTTGGACAGCGACCACTTCATCACCAAATGTCACACCACGATACCTATCTCTTCACACGAGCACCCACAGCACATGCATATAATGGACTGGGATGCATTTCGCTCACAGAGTCGGCATATCGCTCCCCCTGACCCTGACAAAGACACTGACCTCGAGCAGTGGGGCGCCAACCTGTTGCAAGCTGAACCACAACACGAGAAACTCGTAGTCCGGAAAATTTCCTCGGCCTACGTGGACTCCAAAATGATGCATCTATGGGAGGTTTACAGTAGCCTCAAGCGACGGTGGCGCAAACACAAGCACCGACAAGCCATGCGCCGCCGACTCGAACTCCTCTGCACTGAAATTACACGACACGCTGAATACCTTACGCGGGCCAACTGGCACCAATTCTGCGACGAAATGCGGGGTACCCTCAACAACATGTGTCGCACTTGGGCTCTATTACGACATTTGCTTGACCCTTCTAAATCAAAATCCAGCCAATCCTTACGTATCACACAGCTTAAGAAGCAAGATGGCGCCAAGCAAGGTATCATATCCCGCCTTAAAGCCCTATACATACCGACATATAATTCCTCCGAGACACCCATTGCACGCAGTGCCGGAGCTCCCAACCCCACCCTCGATGAAGTAATTTCTCGCGAGGAAATCACACAGGCCATGCGTTCCCTGCGCCGCCAAACCGCACAAGGTGCGGACGCCATCACTAACAAGCTACTCCGACATCTTGACGATACTTGTATGGAACATATCACCACTTTGTTTAACTACCACTGGGAGTACTGCACTCTTCCAAGCTCGTGGAAACACGCAAACCTCTCTCTATTTCCTAACACCCAACAAAACTCTTGCACTTCAACATCTCCGCCCTATTTCGCTCACTTCATGCCTAGGCAAACTCTTAGGGCATGTCATCAACACCCACCTTATTGCCTACGTTGAAGAGAATCAGCTAGTCCCACCCAATATAATCGGTTTTCGTCCTGGCCTTTCGACCCAGGATACTAAGCTACAGATTCACGCTGACATCCTCGCGCAGCCACCTACATCCGACAACGCTGCCGTCCTCGCACTTCATCTACATAAAGCTTTTGACCACGTCTCCCACCACGCCACTTCGACTACATCAGCCACCACAATCTTGGCAGTTGCACACACACCTACATAACAAACTTCCTTTCTAACCGCACCGCTACACTGTGCCTCGGCTCATTCCTCTCCACAACTTTCCGTACGCCCTCTCGCGGCCAGCCGGAGGCCGCCGTCCTTTCTCCGCTTCTCTTTAACGTAGCTATGACGCCTCTCGCTCGCGCACTTGAACACACCCCCAACCGACGATCTGTTATCTATGCTGACGACATCACAATATAGGTTCCTAGCGGTAGTGATGTCATGATCGAAGAAACCCTCGATCAAGGAGCTTCTATCGTACACCAGTATGCCCAAGCTGCAGGTCTCTCCTGCTCTGTCTCCAAATCAGAATTACTTATACAACCTCCACGGCGATCCCGTTTCACCTCCCTACACGGTTCAGCTGAATCTATCCAGGACGCGCTCGATGGCACCATTATTCCCCATGTCTCACAAGTCCGAATCCTTTGATTTATCATACACTCAACTCGCAGCAGCACACATAGCATCGCCCAGCTTCGTACTTACACCACGCCGATCATTGGTCTCATTAAATGCATAACGACCCGTAAAAGTGACCTCGTTGAATCTGAGCGCTTTTGTCTCCTTCATAGCTTCCTCGGCTTTCGCTTCTGCTACCACCTACCCTACGCCACCCTCCCCCTCACTCAGAAGCAGTCCTTGGACGCTCTTTTAAGACGTGCCTGTTGTCCGGCGCTTCTCTTGCCTACACACGCCCCTACCCAACAATTTTATCCCTAGGTCTGCACAACACGGTGACGGAGCTACTCGAAGCGCACCGCACTGCCAAAATCACCGGCCTATCCCAAACGCCCACCGGCCGCTGCATTCTTGAACGAGTGCATCTCAACCCACCCATTGTACTCAATTCTATGGATACCATCCCTCCCTCAATCCGCTCCAGCTTCCACACCGAACCCCTTACTCGCAATTTGAATCCTACCTTCCACATTGGTCGCCGTTTTGCCCGTGCCCGGGATCATCTCAGACGCTACCCCCCTTCCCTGAACGTCCGATATGTAGACGTGGCTGAGTATCCGAGCAAGCCCGCTTTTGCCACTGCGGTCATAGGAGCACCTGGCGCTGACTCGCAAGCTTCAGCCACGGTGCTCACCTAGACTTCAGTTACCCTGGACGATGCGGCAATTGCTCTCGCTCTTACCGAAACACCCACCCCTCTCATTAAATTATCAGATTCGCAACCCACCATCCGAAATTACCTCAAAGGCACCATTTCATCACTGGCCCTCCAAATGCTTCGCACTCGATCCCCTTCCGAACCCGTGACGCTGCTGTGGACCCCGGCCCATAGTGGCCTAGGTGGTACTGAGGCTGCCCACCACCAAGCCCGAGCTTTGAGACACCGGGCAGGCGCTTCTTTTACACCTGAACATGGCGTTCCCGAAATGTCTCATTTGGTACTGCTCAGATACCGGGACATCACCCAAAATTGGCAATGTCTATCGGCTGCTGTATCGGCTGCGTTGACAATGTCTATCGGCTGCTGTACGTTTTGTGGCTCTGGAATACATTGGTGAGTATTTCGAGCGCTGCTTAGCAGAGCTTACGCGAAGCACCCCCACAAGCGGCGGCCACCTCTATCTCTCGGTGTATGTGTGTGTGCGGGGGGGCGCTACTATCAGCGACATGAATTTGGTTATTCGTGCTTCCTGACGTCAGCCGAAAAAAAGAGCAAAAGGAAACGAACCCAACGTGCCTATTTAATCTCTCGCGCGCGGAGCGCACTGTTTGTTTTCTGAGATCGATATGCAAACACTTGTATATAAAGTTTTCTTTTCCTTCAACACGACTGCCGCTGCACAACACCAACCCCGGTATACTTCGAGCCGCTACCCCCGGTTCGCAAGAAGGGGCACTACGCCGTCAACGGAAGCTTTCACGTTACCTTATGTTGCCCTTAGTAAAGTGCTAGAGATTTATGTGAGCACAAGAGTGTAGGGGTGATGAAGGCAAGGCAATTAGGTTAAATGTATTCTTTTCAATCAGTGCTGAGGTAGCCTTGCTGAAGTAGCCTTGCACGTTTCAATCACTGTTGGGAAGTATGCCGGTAATGCAATAGAATATTAACTTATGGAATATAGGCAAGGTAGAGTAATGTCGGAAAAGAAACTCAAGTTAGTGGTACATGCCAAATTCTAATAGAGGGCTTGCGCGTACGCTGCAAGTAATGATGGCCTCTGTCCGGATGTATGTCCACATTACGAAGGACGGAACTTCATGGGTGAGTTTAAGGTTGAATGCATACTTCGGCGCTATAGAAGGTAAGGCAAAAAGAAAGGAAGAAAAGAAAGAGAGAAAGAAGGGTACAAAGAGAGAAAGAAACGACGACAGAACGACTCAAATAAACACATAAAGCAACAAAAGAATCAATACAGAAAAAAAGAACGAAGGAAAGAAAGAGGGAAAGAAACAGAGGTGACAAAACTGATTGATTGTAGGGTTAAACACGCCGAAGCAACGCAGGCGATGAGGCGCGCTGTAGTAGAGGGCTCTGGATTACTCTCGACCACCTGAGGATCCTTAACGTGCGCCGAAATCAAGTACACGTGGTTGTTTTTGCTTTTCGCACCCATCAGAAAAGCGGCCGTCGCGGCCGGGAGTCGAATCCGCGTCCTCGTCCAAAGGAAAATACCTGAACATGAGAGTGGCTTACCCAAACTTTTAGTCCTAACGATAACAGTTCTTTTACCTTAAAATTATTGATGCCCCCGAGAAGGAGCATGTGGTAACAAAAATACTGCGCTTCACCCAAAATGAAATCTTCAATAGATAAATACATTAATCAGTGAATTCATACATTTTCAATTGCCAAAGATTCTCACCCCTGCCGCTAATTGCATTACCCATGTGAGAACGCTTTAGCCTGTATGCTCCTATGACGAGTACCAGCTTTGTTGTAGCATACTTTGTTAGCCACTTTCTCCAATTTCTTCGAAATGCATAAAAATAGTTTGTTTTCCTAGTGTTTTTACAACGCGAATGTTTCCTTTACAGTTCCCACTTTCGGCGGCACTAAATACTGACTTGGGCAAAGTAAAGTCATCGCTTGAACATAACGCGGAAATCGGCACTGATGTCGAAGAATACTTCTTGAAACTTCCGGAGTACCTGAAAACACATACAAAGTACGTTTAAGAAGATTTAGTGACTTTTTTTGTTTTTTAAACTTGTAATTATATTCTTAGCTTGGCTATAATCAGCCGACCCAATGTGTATAAGGCATACACAAGAAGTGATGACGCACAGTTGCCTTTAAAGGGGCCCTGAATAGGGTTGAGAAGGCTATAGAGACTGAAGCTTTCACCCATTCCACACGCCTAAAAGCGCTGTGGATGCTACGAGCTGATAAGCTCGAGCAGAACAAGCTAAAAAGACTTGTGAAGGCGCTTGTGCTCCGAGGTACGCGCAGCCATTGGCTCCGCTAAGCGGTTCACCGGCTTTTTATTTTTAGCAGCCGGCGCACATGCTCCGCCTACTACTGCTTTTCCCGTTGGCCGTGCTAGCGATGGTACGCCAGTTCTATCTTAGGGGAAACTAGCGTTTCAATGCTATATAGGAGCGCTTCAATAACAACATGCTCGCTCACTACAATAATTGAATAGTTCAACCTACGACTAGCGCCCCACTTGCTTTTCTTGCATGCGGCACTGTTGCGGCATAAAACAGGTCTCTCCGAAGCCGGGTCGCGCAAAAAAAGACATACGACGCAGCTTTTCGGTCGCTGCTTTATGAAGCAGCCCCGACGACGATCCCCAGCACAACACGATCCCCAGTACAAGCTATCATTCCCTTTCACGCATTTGTAAACTGATTTTTAGCAATAGTCCGGATCTGGCAGGCGACGGCGAGGTTTAACTGCGGTGGTGTGCGCCGATTCCAGCGTGGTGCATGTCCACCGTGAAGGCAGATGTTTGCCGCGGGCGCGGCCGTATCCTGGCGGCCCGAAGAAGACGTTCCGTGCTTGCCAGCGGTATTCGTATCTTGTAAACGACTTGCTATATCAAGAAACTCAGGTAAGGCTTCGTGACTGATGGCGACGGCCGAAACTCCGGTATGTCGCTCACGTATACGCCGCCAGAGTCGCCGGAGCCACGCGCGGCCTCCCGAAATCCGGAAAGGCTAATTGACTGCAGCATTTGATGGCATCGGCGAAAAGCGGGGCCGTAGTTTTCAGCGCCATCATCGTAGCTACGTCACAGGTAAAAAGCTACGTCAAAGCTCCGTTGAACGGTGGCAAGACTTCGCAGGAAAACAAAGGAAAAAAAAACGCTTATCTAGCACGGTTTAAAACGTGACCTGTTTAGGGCCCCTTTAAGTAGCACAGAAGTCTATGCACTTAAATTTATTTATATAAACAAACGTGGGGTAATTTCAGTACCACAAAGTACTGCTTTCTTTTACAAAACTTGGTGGAGGAGTGTGAAATAATTTGTATCTTTTAAACTGCATCCTAAAGCAATGGCTTCGCCGCGATCTCTTGTTTATGTACACCAATCAAATATTTCATGTAATCAGAGGATAAAATTTTATAAGTGGCACTGAGGCTTTTCGCGAGGAGTGACTTATCATCCTTCTATAATTAAAAAGAGTAAACTTGTTCGAGGGTGATGGTGCCTTCCTACACGAGAAAAAGAGCAAATGAATGTATTACATTACAACCACTAGGTTATTTATGCAAAGTAAGATTAGCGATTTTGCTTAACGCCTCTGCCACAGAGCGAAATTTACTGTTTAAGTTAGATCATCCTTTAGGGGTTAAAAATAGAAGGATATTGGCACGATATTTTTCTTCTATGTGCTAAAAATAAAGAATCAACTAATTCACCATTCTTTTTTTTTTCTAGGCGTGCGCTGGAAAATTACTTTGGCTGGTTCTACGCACGCGAAGTTTCTTACGTACTACCAACTAGCATTCGGGAGAAACTCAGTGACTTCCTTTACAACGTTACAAAACCTCGCATTTCAGTAATTCTAGGCCCATACAGTTGCGTCGACCACTTGATTGGACCCTACGGAATAATGGCAGAAGGTATAGCCCATGTTTATCTCACCTCGTTCTTCAACCAAGAAGCGCAGAAACAGGTGAGATGACATAAACCTGACTCCATAGCTTTGCACAATAGATTTCTTATTATTTTTCTTGCAATATTTGTGACATACGCCAAAGATATTCTCATTATAACGAGAGTGAAAGTCCAAGATCAATTCTTGATATGTCTGGGAACGTAATAATATACTTACTCTTGACATTTTCTTCAGCTCTACATTTTCGGCAGCCCGGACATCGGCCGCTTTAAATAATGTTTGATCTTTCTCTCTCTCTAGAGCCAGACAAAAACAGAAAGCGCTGCCAGTATCTGGGAACTTGAGGTTTCTGGGTCGACTTTATGTAAAATTCGCTTTATTTTCCTGCGCACTAGAACTCTTAACAACAAAACTGCCTCAGGCATACAATTTATCGACAAGTCCTGTTGCGGCGCGCTCACACACACTTCGCGACCATTGAACGCATTTATCTGCAGACATGTGTCTCCCGGCCATTGAAATGGTACTAACAAACCAATCTTTCCTTTTTCTAAGGGGAAACAGTAAATAGATGCGTTTTATGGAACACTATAAAGACGTAAAATTTTACCCAAAATTAACGGCACAGCAAGCCGGAGTGCGGGCTGAGGGCACGCGTCGGGAAAAAAGACGGAGCAGCGCCTGAGGTGGGACAGATCCTAGAACGTTGTTGACGCGCCACGAGGGATCAGTCCTTTATTACACATAGATGTGGGTGACGACGCAGCAGGATGAAGTCACGGTCGGGGAAGACGGATAAAGTACACCGCTGCTAAAAAGGGAGCTGCTCGAAATGCCGTAATCGTAACCGTAGCCGGAAGGAAGCGGCTGTAGGTGACCCTGCGGCAGCGGCCTGGGGATAGCATAATAACCGTTTTACATAAACTTTGAGGGCAGATCAACAGAATTTTCGACTATTTTTAAGCATTCCCCGGAATATTTTGCTGTGCATTGAAATGATTAGGAATCGTTTAGGCCAATATAGAGGTTGATGAGCTTTTAGATAACCTCACCTTTTCTAAAAGGTTTACGAGGGTCTGTAATCTCCTTTATTAGCGTTATCTTTTTATTTGAGTTCAACTTCATCTGACTCGGTAATCCTCGTTGGTGGCTTCTTTTACACCTTGGTAGCAAGTGTAGTCATGCGATGTAATACGTGTCAGCTATGCTATTCGGTTGCTATGCTATTCTTGTTTGTGTAACAACGCCTAACATCGCTCGCATTCTCAACACATCTGCTGACGACCGTAAATCACCCCCAGTCGAAGAGCCTCGCAGAGAATTTCAGCCGCACCATAATTAACAGGCTTTCTATGTACGTTTCATCTAATCATCGTTACTTGAACGACGTACTACCATGCGTCACCTTTGCTTACCATTGTCGGCACGACACCGGTGGTTGTTTCCATTTCTATCTATATTTTGGCCTTAACACAGTATTGCCCTCAGACAGCCTCGTAGCATCGCGTGGGGCTTTTCCCAACGAATACGCGCCCGACCCATTGCTGGTCCTGATGCCGCTCGCCAGGCCTCCCGCACTGTGCTCACTGATTCGCAAAATCACCACAAGGTTCTTTGTGATGGCCGCCATGGCAAAGTTCAATTTTTACCTGCTCTCTTGGTTTATGGTGAAACGAAGCGCGAAGAAACAGCGACAACCAGTAAGAAGAAATCCCGGCCGCGGCGGCCGCTTTTCTGATAAAGGCGAAAAGCGAAAACGCCCGTGTTATCGAGATTTCAGCACACATTTAAAGATCCTTAGGTGGTCAAAGTTTATCCGGAGCTCTGCACTACGGCGCGCCTCATCGCCTGTATAGCGTCGGCACGTTACACCTCACAATCAATCAATAAAAGAGGAACAAATACAACGGGACGGAGCCGTACTATCAACTAAACTTTTATTGAAAAAAAAAACACGAAATTATATACACGGAGAAAAGAGAGAACACACACAATACGATACTGCATAACATGGGCCAGACATAAGTGAACCTTCGTTCAAGTAACAACCAGATAGTCAACTGCTGCCTCCACGATTTCGCTCGTCTTTTGGGTACGGCGTCGAAATAAAATCGAGGTTTCATCCATCTGCGGGAATGTGAAAGAACCTTAAACACTGATGAGATTTCAAACCTGTTTCCGTATTGCTCGTCGTGTGTATGCCATCGCCTGTTCAATGAAACGTTAATTTTATTTCTATACTTTGAGAAAAGACGTGGGAAATCGAGGAGGCAGCTTATATTGCCAATTTGACCATCCAGATTTTACTTGAAAGAAGATTCCGTTGTGTCTGGCCCAAGTTAGCCGGTATGTTATTTTGTGTGTCATCTGTTTTCTCAGTGTATATATTTTCATGTTTTTTTTCCAATAAATGCTCAGTCCCGTTGTACATGTTCCTTCTTGTTGTCGCTGTTTCTACGCTCTTAGTTTCACCATGGACCCTTAACAGGTCGCCCAGCTTTCTTTGTTACTTCTAGTTTCTTGGTATCCCTATGGTCCTTTACACGTCATGTCGGCATCTCTACTAAACTGCTGTTACCCTGCACGGGCCCATATAGCGTCCTGCGTAAGGTGACCGACGTGACTAAAGACATAGGCTGCGTTTCAATTCGCGGAGAGCTTCGTAGACAGCCTACGAAGCAGTTTAACGAGACGTCTAAAGGAATGAAATTGGAACGGCGCCGAGGACCTAAACGCAATAACAATGCAGACGACAGCCTTGTAGCAGACATGTTGAGCAATGCAAGCCTCAAGTTTTGTAACTAATATTATCGGTAATATTACAAACATTACGTAATTTAAAAAATTGACAAAGTCATCTTTACGACTAGTAAAATATACTAAATATATAAACAAAGGAACAAGTGCTTTTGTTCCAACATTAATACGCGAAAAGGTGGCGCTGGCGGTACTTATCAGTTTAGACAGGAAGGTAGCCTGCATCGTTGTTGACTTTGATGCTGTCTCCTCGAAGCAGTCTTCGTTGACTGCTTCGTTCGAATTGGAGCGGTGCTTAGCCTGGCGAGCTGTCCGCGAAGACGGCAACGGAGCCGTCTAAAGGGGAAATTATAATGCACCCATAGTTCCGCTGCCGTCGACATCGGCTTAACGAGATTCTGACATTCTCCACGTCCTTTAGCTCAAACCGTACTGTCCAGCGACCTTTGCACTCCACACAGATAGACGCCGGGTCGACGTTTCATGCCCAGGATATCACGTTACGGACGATCGCTCTCCAATGTAGATGTGAAGCTGATGATCGATGAATAGGATGAGGTTCACTTCTGGCTTGACATTTTCATGTGAGTGGTTTCGACTTAAGCACTTGCGACACTCGCTCCTGTCTTGTAGCTAGTGAAAATAGGTGGCGCCTGCTTCTCGTAACATTTGGGGTGGAGGTTCTGTGATTGCAGCAGCGTAGAACTCAGAAGAGGAGTTCAATTCCGTTCGATGACCATGGCTAATGACGGGGCTCCATTAGCACCTATGGTTCTTCCCCCTTTCGTCCTTTCTCACTCTCAAGAGCCCGCGTCGTCTTTGCGGTACTGATGACATCAATATAGAAGACTGACTGAGCACGTATGAGTGCGTCAGCAACCATGATTGATGGGGCTCCACCTTGATGCTTGCCACATTTATATTTTACCTTTAAAAGATGGCTCACGTGTGGTCTGGAACCAACTACAATGGGGTGGTCCACCGAATCCCGCGGTATCAAAATCCCCGTTTCAATTACCCCGCGACGAAAGCCCCGCGGTTTATACCCCGTTTCTGAAAGGCCCGTACTCATAATCCCCTTACAAAATCGCCACGTGCACATTCTTTCCCGGCCAAATAATCCGCTCTTTATTTGCTTTACTGATAATCTAAGCACAGGGCTCTCAACGTTTGTTTCTTTTTTGTGAGTTTTCTCTCGGGATAATGAAAGGCACGTAAATACAGAGAAGAATAGTAAAGAAAGGGAACATCGACCGACTTTGCTGGCTCATCTAGTCAAGAATATGTTTGTCCTGTGTTAGGTCTTGTCTTGCAAGCATTAGTTTAATTCATAACGTTGCACGACATGTGTATGGTCATCTATGAAGAGCGCATCCTGTAATGTTCGGGTCTGAATGACCTACATGGCGAAACAGTTTCTTTGGGGCTGGATGTCGCGCTCTCTTGACGTGTGGCCCGGCCAAGGTGGCAGTCTCAGGGACCTGGGAGTGTCCGGACGCAGCCATAAAGAATTTGACTGCGTGGTTATCTTATCGGCAACATTGGGCTTCAAGACCACCCTACTCATCAAAATTAGCGCTTCTATGGGTGGAAGGCACGTTATCCGAGTGGTAGTTCAAGAGTGGGACACGTTATGTTGTGATACCGGTGCGATTACAGCGATTTAAAAGACAACTCCCTCCCTTCTTCTTACCTTCCAAGTTCTGTCTGCTCCCTCTACCTGTTTCTTGAGTTGGTCATCGAACATTTCCTTAGTATTTCTGTAGAATTTAGGCACCCATGAACAGGAGGGTTCGCTATCCGGCCGCGCCGGCCGCTTTTTTGATAGAGGCGAAAAGCAATATGCCATTGTGCGCGAGATTTCGGGGCACGTTACAGATCCTCAGGTGGTCAAAACCGCCACTACGGCGCGCCTCATCGCCTGCGTTGCGTCGGTGCGTTAAACTCTACAATTGATCAATCGATCGATAGGCCGTAGACGGTGCCCCCAGTCTGACCCGACCTAGGGGGAATGAGCCAGTCGCCTTTTCCTGTCCTCTTCTTCATTCTTTTGCTTTCCTATCGTCTTTCCTTACCCTGTCCTGTCATCTTCTCTCTTCCTTATTTCTCCGTTTTTTCTCCAAGGCGGCGAGGGTTAACCCTGTGCGAAGGCTTCACCCTAGACCCCGAGCATAGGGTTATAGTGGCGAGGTACAGTTAACGTGCGCTTCAAAGCCACGTTCCCTTGTTGGGCTCGGTGGTGGGCGGCTGGCCTTGCCACCGAATTGATTCCATTTTCTATGGCTATCTTCTCAGCTCCCGCAAAACACGCTGATCGACCTCCTAAAAGGGGTCGCACCGAAGCACTCCGCACCCAAACACCTCAGGCAGCTTTCAGCAAATACCTTGTGGTACACTCGACCGACGAAAAACCTATCACCGACCTGTCAGTCTTCTTGATTGCCAAGTGTATTGAAAACATTGTTGGAAAAGACTACAATGCCAAAAAGATGCCCTCTGGAGACCTTCTTGTTGAAGTTATGCGAAAAAACCAAAGTGAGAACCTCCTGAAGCAAGAAAAAATTGCCAACTTGACTGTCACAGTTACGCCACACCGCACGCTAAACGCTGTCCAAGGTGTTATCTCTGACAAAGAACTCCTCCATGAGACAGATGATGATCTCCTTGAGGGACTGCATGAACAAGTTGTTGTTGGTGTCCGTAGAATTATTATGAGAAGAGATGGAGCAGAGATCAAGACTCGACACATCATCCTAACATTTGCTAGCTCTACCCTGCCAGAGACAGTGAAGGGAGCTTTCCTTAGCTGTCGTGTACGCGCCTACATTCCAAACCCGAGGCGATGCTTTAAATGTCAACACTACGGTCATGGAACTCTAGCTTGCCGTGGCCAGCTCACCTGTGCGAAATGTGGCGAGAATGATCACTCTTCTGATGACTGCAGAAACACAATCATGAAATGTCCGAACTGCAGTGGTTCACACGCTGCCTACTCACGATCTTGCCCATCTTTCAAGAAAGAGAAAGGGATCATTCAGATCAAAGTAACCGAAAATATCAGTTTCCCTGAAGCAAGCCAAAAGCACAAGATGTTTTCGGCTGCATCCTATGCAGACGCCGCCCGCCGGGGGTTGGGGCGACGTTTGGTTAGTACTGCGACACAATGCAGCTTAGCTGATGTGTCGCTGTCGTTAACCCCCTCCGAGCAACCACCAGCTCCTACCTCTACAGCAGAGGCCCTGGTGGTTCCTCCTCCTGCTCGGCTGCCGTCCACAGCCGAGCACCCCGCCACTACGTCTGCGGAGCCCGTGGAGAATGTGGTGACGGGCGCTGTTGGGACTGGTCCGGCCTCTTCCAGTCCAGCTCCATTGGCCCGCACGACACCCGAGGGCATTGAGAGCATGAACTCAGGTGGCCCCACACGTACTCCTTCCCTTCCCGCACCGCAGGTTTTAACCAAGAAGCCTGCGGCCACCTCAAGATCCAATCCGCGAGGTTGATGTCAGATGAACACCATGTCTGTGCCGCCTGATTTCTCAGA
This sequence comes from Haemaphysalis longicornis, assembly GCF_048455015.1. Taxonomy (NCBI): domain Eukaryota; kingdom Metazoa; phylum Arthropoda; class Arachnida; order Ixodida; family Ixodidae; genus Haemaphysalis; species Haemaphysalis longicornis. The sequence goes on from NW_027526385.1 coordinate 18,943,834, forward strand.
CGAGGACATGGACACCTCGGCATCTCAACCTGCCCAGCAGGCGCAAAATGAGCACCGCAGCACTTTTGGCCGTGGGAAAAAACCACCTCATCGTACAACAGGGCCTGAACAAGACTCACTGACATGAACCAAAATAGGCAAGTTCTCAACTACATCTTTATTATCTTTAATGCATAATAGCTGTTGAAAACATAGTTCAATGGAACTGTAGAGGTCTCATAAAAAACTTGGATGATGTATATGAACTCCTTTATAAACATCAATCCAATATTTTTTGCCTCCAAGAGACACACCTGAATCCCAAGCAAAGTAACTTTCTTAAACAATACACTATCTTCAGGAAAGATAGAGATGCCTTTGCTCATTCATCTGGTGGGGTTGCCATTGTGACGCGAAAATCCATTCCATCCCAGTCCATTAGACTACTCACCAGCCTTAAAGCAGTTGCTGTCCGCGTGATCATTTTTGGTCGGCTGATCACAATATGTTCCTTATACATTCCCCCGGATCATAAATTGTCTACCTCAGAATTTGAGTCGTTGGTAAATGAGCTTCCTGAACCATTTATCTTAGTTGGAGACCTAAATGCACACAACAAACTCGGGGTTCTGAGCGAACTGACGCTCGCGGCCGCTTGATTGAACCTTTCCTAGTATCATCTGGTGCGTGTTTGTTCAACAAACCACAGCCCACATATTATAACATTGCACACAACACGTACTCATACATAGACTTGGCAATCGGTTCTGCTGTTCGTTTTCCGCTCGTTGAGTGGCAGGTGGAGAAAAACCCGCTTGGAAGTGACCATTTTCCATTATTCCTGAGACGCCTAGAGAGAGACCCTTACTCTCCCACCTCAACTAAAAGGTTTAAAGAAACCGCTGCAGACTGGGAGAAATTTAAGCAAAAATCTAAACTCACATACAGTTCCATAGAACACTTGGGTATTGATGAAGCTTGTCGCCTTGTCACGGCACATATCCTTGACGCTGCAGAGAACTTCATTCCCCAGACTTCTGGTAACACAAGTAACCTAAGGCGGCCCTGGTGGAATGAAGAGTGTCGACAAGCACGCCAGGCACAGAACAAGGCGTGAGGCATTCTTCGCAGGTTCCCCACTGCGGGCAACCTTGTAGCATTCAAGCGCACCAAAGCCATGGGAAGGCGCATTCGCCGTCAGGCCAAAAACAATAGCTGGAGGCCCTTCTTAACTTCAATAAATTCTTTCACCGATACAAGACAGGTTTGGAACAGGATAAGAAAACTAAATGGACAAAGCACACATGGCTTACCCCTTGTTGACACCACTGGTGGCACCCTAGAGGACCAGGCAAACGCGTTGGCACAATACTTCGAACACGGCTCAAGCTCTTCACATTACACAAGCACATTTATACACTACAAAAAGTCAGCTGAGCGGAAGTCCATACGTGACCACAAGCAATCGAAGGACTCCTATAACTCTCCATTCTCTCTTCACGAGCTCATGACTGCGTTGGCTGGTTGCAAGCCTTCGGCGCCAGGTGCAGATAACATTACATACGGCATGATCAAACACCTTCATATAGACACAATCAATACTCTCCTGTTTTTATTTAACAGAATATAGCGTGCTGGGCACTTTCCTAAGGCATGGAAACAGGCTATTGTGCCACTGCTGAAAGAGCGAAAGGATGCATCCTGTGTTTCAAGTTATCGTCCAATTGCCCTGACCAGCTGCTTGTGCAAGCTGTTCGGAAAAATGATCAACAGAAGGTTACTATACTTCCTGGAATACAATGGTATTCTGGACAGCTGCCAGGCAAGTTTTCGGTCGGGAAGATCAACAACAGACCAACTTGTTCCTTTTGAATCCTATGTGAAAAATGCCTTTGTTAACAAACAGTTTTGTATGTCAATAGTTTTTGATCTAGAAAAAGCATATGACACTGCCTGGCGCTACGGCATCCTGCGAGACCTGAAATCTTTTGGAATTTGTGGGAATATGCTTAATGCCCTTGAAAGCTATTTGTCTGAACGAACATTCAGAGTGAGGGTCGGGGCTGCAGTATCCGCGCTTTATATGCAAGAAATTGGCGTTCCTCAGGGTGGAGTACTTAGTTGCACACTTTTTATAGCTAAGATGAACACACTTGGAAAAGCTCTGCCCCGTACCATTTTTTACTCCATTTACGTGGATGATGTTCATATCAGTTTCCGGTCCTGTAACCTGTCTATCTGTGAACGGCAGTTACAACGTGCCACAAACAGTCTTGTAAAATGGGCCGACGAAAATGGCTTTAAGCTAAATCCTCAAAAGAGAACATGTGTGTTATTTTCCAAGAGGCGTGGTATTCACCCTGAGCCCACCGTCCAGCTCAGTGGAGTGGCTGTGCCTGTGAAGAAGGAACACAAGTTTTTAGGAATTGTGCTAGATGAAAAGCTGTCATTTATTCCACATATAAAGCTACTCAAAATAAAATGTATATAGGCAATGAATATCCTAAAAGTCCTATCCCACCACTCCTACGGCGCAGATAAGATGTGCCTGCTGCGTCTCTACAACAGTTTAGTGAAGTCGCGGTTGGACTATGGGAGCGTAGTATACGGGTCAGCTTCGAAAACCGCTTTAAAAATGCTTGACCCTGTTCTGCACCTTGGGCTTCGCCTTTCGTCAGGAGCCTTCCGAACGAGTCCTGCACAAAGCCTATATGTGGAATGTGACCAGTGGTGCCTGGAAGACCAGCGCTTATACACAGATCTACTGTATGCCATGAAGGCAACATCCATAAAAAATCACCCTTCTTCGTTTATTGTCAATGACACCTCTGCCATGCACTCGTTTCTCAGTCGGCCCTCTATATCTATGCCATTTTCGTTGATAGTGAAAGTGCACGCTGAAGAGCTTGGGGTTTCTTTTAGTGACACTTACAAAACGTCGATCACAGACCTTGTTGCTCTCTGGGAAATGTCCCCGATTTCTTGTGATTTATTTTTTAGAGCCATTAACAAAAGAACTGCACCAAGAGAACTCATCTTGCGGCACTTCCTACATCTACGACACAAATATCCCTACACATAGTTTTACACAGATGCCTCCAAGTCCGCCAATTCTGTGTCATGCGCTGCACATGGCCCAAACTTTGCTATCACAAAGACAATGCACAAAAATACCAGTATTTTTACAGCTGAGGCACACGGCATTTTAACCACTGTGGAACACATTACAGATACCAGAATACACAGTTTCATTATTTTTACAGACTCACTGAGTGTAGTATTAGCTCTCTATTGAGGAAAACCAACGAGAAACATTATTTTAAACCGTCTTATCAAATCCATAACGTCTGCTTTCGCTATAAAATTGACTGTAGTAGTGTGCTGGGTACGTGGGCACAGCGGAATTTCGGGCAATAAAATTGCTGACCAGAATGCTGCTGTGGCGGCTCTCCGCAGTGTTGTAGATATCCCACATGTGCCCTACCTAGACATGAAACCACTAGTTCGAAGTATTCTTCGGAGGCGCTGGCAGGTACAGTGGGACACACAAATCGAAAACAAACTGCACATTATAAAACCACACATAGGGAAATACAACACAGAGAAACGGAACAGGTTCACAGAAATATCAATATGCAGATTAAGAATAGGTCACACACCCGCTACACACTCATATCTTTTAAACGGAACCCCACCACCATCTTGTGAGAAATGTGGACGAAGACTTACAGTCCTCCATGTAGTGATTGAATGCTTGGCATACCATGACGCAAGGAAACGACACTTCCCAGAACTATACACCTACACGATACCCTTACACCCATCCTTGTTTTTATCTGATCCACCCCCGATTAGAAGTGAACGCCTTTTACCTATCTCGTTGACATTGGATTTTTAGCTCTCATCTCATACCATGTGTGACATCAGGGCCACCCAATGCAAATAGTGAGGGTGGTTCTGAGCGTTTTCATAACGTGCCAGGGACGTCACCGCCATCCTTGTTATGTTATGGCGCTCCCAGCACACACATAAACATCGTCACTGTTACCTCTCATCTTATTCATCTTCGCTTCTTAGAATATGGGCCCTTTCCACCCATATATACACTATTTTTATCAAGTGCATCACAATCATCGTCATGGCATTTTAACAAATGTGACAAAACAAACATTGTCTTGGCGCTCTTTGGCCTCAGACGCCCTTGCGCCAATAAAATATACATAGTAGTAGTAGCGATCGATAGGCACTGATCAATGACCGGAATGGTTGCTGGGGGAAACCGGCATAGGGGCTTTTGCCACATGTGGAATAAGGCGGGATGCTATTGTTAGCGGGGAATCGGAGGCACGTAGCTGGCGTCGCGGGGGTTTCGGTACGAAGCTTCTGCGAGTGGGACAGTCGGGATACACCCCTAGAATGACCTCATGAGTCAGCACCAATGCAAGGTTAAGGTCCGGGAATTTTTCGGGAAGTCGCTCCGACAATAGCTTGCCGCTAAGAAAGAAATGTCTTCCTCCGCCAAGAGATTGTCAGACTCAGCCCGGCTGGCCTCTCAGAAGCCTACTGTTGCAGAGCGCAGCCTGTGAGTGTAAACAGGCGGGGCACTTACAAGCGAGCGATTAAAGTTTTCCGGAACCCACTCAATGTGCCAAGAGTCAAGTGAAAGTCTATTTCTCAGGTTCATTTCCTTCTCGAGGCTGGCTTTTCCGGCGAAAGGCTGTTCCTCGCAGTGCTCGACGAAGCCGCTGGGGCCTGTTTTGTTTGCGGATGTCGTTTTTGAGTTGACTAAGGCCGAGTTCAGACTGTTGCCGCCACTCTCATGTTAACTTTAAAGAATTACGTCATTTCACGTCTCAGCCAACTTGACTCCGTGACACGCCGATTTTTTACGTCCATAGATCACGATATGGATTTTGCGTCGGTAGTCTGAATATAGCACAACTAATTCATATTTTAAAGCGAAACTTTATTGTTCGCTCTGATGGCCTCTGGAACGTGAAAACGTGTGAAGGGAAACAATAGACGCTTCCCGTGGCTGGAATCGAACCTGGGTCACCTGCGGTATGAAGCCTGCGTCCATCCGATTGCTCCATTTCGACACGGTCGAAGTGGTTGGGCTTTGGAGAGGGGTACATGGGCGTGCGAAATTAGAAAGAAAAATATTTTACCCTACCGTGTAAAGACATCAACGATCTGTCACAAGAAAGTTTAGCGTTCAACTATCGTCGTAGTTCGACGGAGGGGTGCCTGATTTTAGTTTCGCCAATATATGAAGACAGCCACTCGCTGCACGGATTCTGGAAAACACGGTGGGCGCTTCGTCCTATGCCGCTGATTGTTTAGGGTGAGAAAAGAGGTGGTCTTTCGTCCTCTAAGGGTTTCGGAGGCCGTTCACTTCCTCTGTTTTGAATAGCCGGGCTAACGCCTCCTGGCTCATGAGACGCAAGGCACCAACACACGTTTCGGAGGTCCGTCGGTGGATTCGTCGCCTTGCTTTGCCCTGCGAGCCTCCTTACGGAATGAAGGAACTTGTTTGTGTAGCCGTTTTTTTTAACGTCCGGAAATGCCCTGCCGTGTTCTGGTTTGCGTTCGCGTTCCGAAAAGAAGATGCCTTTTGCTCTTTTGAGTAAAGCAGACAGAATAAATGTCTTGTCGCTGACGGGACGAGCCTAACTAAAATGAACGTAACGACAAGTGTGCGTCGGCTTCCTTTGAACAGGGAAGTCCAGGCTCTTGCTTCTTGTCGTCAGTTGGACGTCATAAAAAGGGGTGGAGCCATCACGGTCTCATTGAACCGTGAACTTGGTGACAGGGTGCATGAAATTTCGATAATTTTTAGGTTTTGAATTGCGGAAGTCTTCACAATGCAAAAACAATCGTCAACTTAGCGAAACAAAACTTTAAGGCACGGCGAGAGCGAGCGGAGGGGTTTCCGTTTAATGTGCTTCATGCGCGAGTTAGCCATTGCTACGTCGATACAGGTCCCATGGCGGTTCCATTTTAGATGCGACGCTGAGAGCATCTCTTGTCGGCGGCCGTGTCCTTCCTGCGTGCGTCCGTTGTTGTCCGCACCACTGCGCCCCCCCTCCGCTCGCCGTGATAGCGCGCCTCTCCCCCAACATCTGTGGCGCGCGCAGCCCGGCACGCTCTCTCACTCCGCCGGTGGGAGGCGCTGCGCGCGGCACAAGCCCGCTGTGCGCATGTGCAGCACCCTCTCTCTCCGCGGTCTCCTCTCCTTCAGGCGCGCTGCGCATATGAGTGCCGCGCTCCGGCCGGTCTCTCAGTCGACGGTCGTCCGCGCTACGCTTGCTCGGTCTCTCTCTCTCTCTCTCTCTCTCTCTCGCATTACCCGACGATTGCTCACGCAATTCGAGTAATCGACCCAACGGAAACGCACAATGAAACCCCCTTCAGCGTCGCACCACACCAGGGTTCCCGCGAGGGGATGTGGGCGTAATTTTTTTTTTGTTTCAAAATTTTCCCTTTCTACGATAGACACATAGCGGACAAACAACACTCGAGTAGACGGTAGAGCTTGCCCATAGTGAGGGGCGTCCTTTAGTCTAGATTTTAAGTCATTTTCGAGGGAAGCACAAACAGAGGATACAGTCACAGGTAGTATTGTGATACAGTGATCCACCAACAACGGAGCGCCTGGCTTTCAGTACATGTCCCGCATCCCGTCGATGAGCCGCGTATGCGCAATACAAGCAATTCACGAGAGTTCGTTTCCAGCCTTGGTATGGAAAGACCATCGACTGGTGTGTGATGGTTTTTCGGCCCGCCGGGTTTAGCGCCCACGCACGCGAGCATTGTCTAACTTCGTCGCGGCGCTGAATGAAAACGGCGCACGCCGCTATTTGCCTTAAGGCTTTTTTTATTCTTGTCGAGATTCAAATAGGTAGTTGAAAGACAATGGCTCTTCCAAGCCAAGGTTGTTCACAAACTCTCGTAACGTTTTCCGACTGCGTATATGCGGCCCGTCGCCAGTATGCCCGGCATGTACTGAAAGCCACGTGCTCCGTTGTTCGTTTTTCAGTCTACCACAGTAGTGCACGCAAATTGGTGAACAAAGACATGACGTTGAACAACACCAGGCTCTCGCCTTCGTCAATGCACACTTTTAATGCAGGCTGCATGAAGTGGTTGGAGCTATGGACATGAGTCGGCGTCTTCCCAGCCAGGGGGGGGGGGGGGGGAGGGCGCATGGATGCAGTGCAAGAAATTTGAAAGGGCTCGAAACGCTGAGGAAGTCGAAGTGGGTATGTCAGGTTTGGGGGTTTTCGTTAATGCGCACCAAACAGGTGCGAAATCGTTGCTGCGGATTAAACAGAGGTAGAGCATAATTTTGTTCAAGGTAGTTCTTGAATACTACCGCAAATAACACGTTCATCTGCGCCTCCGTTTGGTAACCTAGATCTGTCTTCAACTTTTTCTATACCTTCCCATCAAGAACTTCTAACCTGCTGGAAGTGCAGCGCCGTCAGTGGTATTGTAGAGAGAGTGCCAGCGGAACATGCGTTATATACCCCTGTTACTTCAACGGACGTTAAGGAAGCAGCAGTTGGCACTAACAGGCGGAGTTGGAGGTGGAGTTAGGCCGAGTTTGACGGCAGCGCGAGCGCTGTCGAAAATCCAACGGGGATTGGTGCAAACAGAGGTCGCAGGTCTCCGTTTCGCCCTGTTTCAGCCCGTTCCGTTTCCAGATGGACAAGATTGTTGCGCGCAGCAAAAATGTGTCCCCGCTGCAAGCGAGATCGCAGCCGCCAAAGCGCTTCGTGTACAAACCGTCGCTGGGGCATATAATTAACTTTTGGCAGAACAGTGGGGCTGCGGTTAGTACAAGCGATGGATTGTAAAATAGGACGCTTCACAATGTCGAAACCACAACAAATGCGGCCATTTTCAACGCAATAGTCCGGAATGGATCGGCTAAATTAGGTGATTTAGTGCTTTTACAAAAACTTCCTTGAAGATTAATAGAAAGATAGTCTGCAGCTTACAACGCAGAAAATATTCACGTAATTTTTTGTAAGGTCGCGAGGGAGCATTTGGAGACCCGTGATGAATCAACCAAACGGAAGTGAACGTGGAAAGTACCGTGTAACCACAGGCGCCACCGTTCAGTTTCCACGGCCGTTACGGCATTGGGCTCCTGTTTGCGTCAATGTCTGTTGTAAGTCCCCGTGTAAGAGCAGTATTGTGTGATGTCATAGTGGAACGCCGAAACGTGGCTAGAATGTATTCACTGCTTCAAACGATTTCCTTTATATCCAGATTATTTATTTGAAGCTCGTGATGAATTTGCTGTCATTGTTACCTGGACGGCGCACCTTTATAATAAACCAAATATTTTTTTGTCTTGATGATTTTTGAGGGAGGGATTTACGGCTTCTAGTGCAGCAACTATGTCTTGTAAAATATTACATTTCAGGCAAATTCTGCATACACATTTTGGTGGCCCTCGCGTCTGTTACATCAAATCAAAACACAAATAAGCATAACCAGCAATAATTTCACAATATGTGAGTTTATGTAGTGAAAAAATATTTCCTTCTAATATTTTGCTTTGTTTTCGTACATATATTCAGCATTATTTTTTTTGCAGGCGTTGTTCTTTGTTGAAAAGGTAAAAGCGACGTTTTCAACCTTTGTTAAAACAAATAACTGGATGAAGGAACCTTCAAGACAAAGAGCACTTGAATGGGTAAGGATGTGTTGTGTGCTAACTACACAAATTTTAATGAGATCCAGACTGGAATAAGCAGTTCCGCAAATAGGCGAATTTGTGTGGATAGAATATAGAGGCAGAGCGAGAACATTTTCCTTGATTGCATGACCTCGAGCTCATATTGAAGGTAGCGTTTAATATAGATGGGAAACTAGAAGAAATTTTTTTAATTATTTGGAATAGATGTTTTATTTAGCAGTGAACGCCGTTAAATCTCACAGGTTGCGCCCGGTAGTGTCCAAGCGTGACACTAGCGTAGGTATGCACGCTTCGCTGTCTTCGCTAAAAAAACACGGCTTGATATCTTCACTGGGATTTCAAGTCAAGCCGAATATATAATCAGCATGATTTAGGCCAAGCTTGTCTACGTGCAACATTTTTACGAAAAACACAATGTCGTGGTTGAGAAGTCAAGGTCACTTTTAAAATGAAAGAACAGCACTGGTAGTCACAATATTACGGCCGGATTTCAGCGATATGTATATGGAATTTGAGAAGGAGGATTGCAACGTGAAGGGTAACTTACTTTAGATACATAGACGCAATGGAAAACCAAGTTTACTGCACACGGAGGAAAGTCGCTAAAAAAATGTAGGAGGTCTGTAATAAGATTAGACATCACGGGTATTGTGTCAAAAAATTTGGCCAGCTTTTCAAGCTAAACGTAACTGGCTAGCGAAACTGGAAAGGCGATTTTGAGGAGAGGTCTTTCGAGATTTTTTTTGGTCTATTTCAAAAAAAGAGTTTTATTGTTTCACCCCCTAGTGCTGGTTTACTTGTTTTCATTATCATTGATGGCATCACCCGTAGTAGATGTGTCATCGCAACCGGAAGTGAATTCGTCATCCACGTCATGCCGGAACTTAATGAACTAGAAGAGCTATCTCTCTCTTTCTCTCGTACTTTTCTAGAGAGAGGTCTTCAAGCATGCTTACCGTAACAGTTTTGTGCTTTTCTACAATGATTTACCAAGTGTATTCATACTTGCCTTCCCCTATGCGGTAGCGAGACACACAGGGCGAGGTAGGTTGCACAACGTGAGGATGGACAAGCTCATAACGCCGTCATAATGTACACCCAACTTACTTCAACGCAACTTTGTTTTTTTGTAAAATATAATTTTAATTATTCATGGCATGCAAGTTGATTATGAACAGGTGGACTTGGCCCACGAACCAATTCGCATCACGAGTCAAACCCACCAAAACATGGACAGGCCACACTAGTACTCCCAGAACGGAGGAAGACGCAGACGTTATGCAATGATGTCATCGCCAAAAAATCCCGACAGAGTACGTTGTACAATGGCACAAGGGGAAAAACCGGGTTGACGGGTCAAGTCTAAATTTGTAGGTCATATGCAAGAATACAACAATATGTTGAGTAATAAGGACGAGAATAGAAAGCGACACTGGAAACAGAAAAATTACGTACCAACCAATATTTATTCGTTGCGAACAAACCACTTTTATTACTTTTCTTGCGAAGTTAGCAAAAATGGGTATTGATCAGGTATAAATAGGAAGTTGTGTAGTAGTAATTGCAGTTTACATTTATTTAGAAATTTCCGAAGAAGCATGGGCTGGCTGTATTTTGTGTCTTCTGCGCTTGCTTGAAGTGCTAAAAAAGCAACACTAGGTGAAAATACTTGGCGACACAATTATAAAAAAATGCTAAGGAATACAAAAAACGCTCCGTTTTTACACCATGCGTAGATGGTTCACCAGAGAAACTGAAGAAAAGCGCCAGGTCTGAAGAGAAGCGGCAGTTTGGTATTTTTAAGTGATTTTAAACAGTGTATGCATTTATGCGCCTGCTTACGCGTCCCTTTCTCCCAAACAATGAAGTCACAGGCACGATTCGCTTGGGTCTATCACAATTTTTATTTAAATGCTGCCCATGCGGCTTCGGAAAAGCGCCAATAATACAGGGGTAGAATAGGGTTGCGCTCAGCATCTGTCTCCCGATCCTCCTCGGTTCTCAGGGCACGGTGGCGGCGCGATACTCTAAGGTGATATTCCCGGCGCCCTACATCGTACGCAAGTAATCTTGCCAGTTGCGTCATCGCAATTGGTGCGTTCGCACTCTCCGCAGGCTGCGCAAGGCACAGGGTGCGAAAAACCCAGCCTTCCTCTCTTTCCCCTTGCTCCCATACTGTTGGTGTGTTCCATTCTGCATAGGCTGCAAGAACGTATATGCGTCACCAACACGTGTTACTTCTACATAAAACACCTAGGCATTCATACCTCTGTTGATCCTATTTCCTCTGCAACTCGTTTTTTCGCGCATGCACACTGCTTCTTGTGGAGGGACGTCCTTGCTAGGATAGACGTCTTGCATAGGCATATACAGCTTCGCCGTGCACATCGATGTATTCGGCTCTGGCCTTGTGACGTTGAATTGTATCGTCACTGTGGCACCACTTACTCAAAGGTTCATAATTATATCTCTGAGACTGCAGAAATCATCAGGTTCCTCGCAGATGACAGCTCACCCACTTAACTACCGCAACAAGGGACTGCACATGGATATTAAGAGACGCGTGAAAGAAAAACGGTATCTTGGTGCCGCAGCTTTCTTCGGAAATGATGCTGCAAGTTTGTCTTTCTCTACTGACCACGAACGCACGAACGCACTAATTTTTTAGGGTTCTTTCCTTCACCTAGCCGGTACGCTTGTTCGAGCGACTTTTCGATCGTCACTAATGTGGTTGAATAATGTCAATCAAGCAGTTTATTCTGGCTTTTTAGTTCACCAGTCACAATAAAACTGAGGGCGGCAAGAAAAATATCAGTCTGAACGATAGCTAGAAAGGTCTTGGTGCGCTTAAAACTCAGTGGTCAGTTTCATTGTAGGGCAGAGCAGCAAAGTAAAGGAGGTGGTAACCCAACAAAAATATTCAACCTGCATTAATACTAACGATTACCCATACGACGAAAAATGGCGTACCGCTACACAACTGGATTCGCTGTGCATACGCAATGCATTTGCAGCTATATAAAAAATGTGTTTCGAACTGCAGAAGAAATATTTTATGAAGTACTTCATATAGCGGACTAAAGTTAAAAAAAAAACATAATGTATTTTGCAATGCACAAACATTGTTTTTTCTGCAGAGTGGCAGTCTAAAAGTACTGGTTGTTGTGGCCACCTATGGTGTTTTGTACGTGGTAAGCGTTGCGATCTTGTTGGGAAATTGATTGTTCTTTTAATGCTTATGTTTGCTTTCGCGATATGGCACTGCATTTGTTCTTAGCTCTTACACTTACATGGCTCTGTCACCTGCACTTGGGTCTTGCAATTAAACTTTTTTGTGAGATTTTCCGCTCCGGCATGACAGGGAACAGGTGTTTGTTTTTGGTGGTATGCGTTTGCATTTTTTTTATCTCATTCAAGGTCACTTGCCTCTTCAATGAGTAGTCTTAAATTCAATGGGTAGTCTTCGGTGAGATTTGCAATAATTATGCTTTGAATTAAAACAAAAAACATCCCTGCGCCCGATACCTGAACTTGAGCGCGAAAGGCATCGAATTGTCTTAGTTACGAAATGGAAGTGCATGGTGCGTACATTATAGTTGAACCCCTCTGTGGTATAGGGATCGGGTGGTGTAACTCTAAACTGCGCGAAAGATGAAAATACAAAAGGTGTGCCCCCAAACAGCGATTTTTCTTTGCACATGTAAACAAGTTATAAATGGTTTGATGATTGCGGTACTTTCGCATATTATATTGTGAATACTTAGGTAGCGGCTGAGATAGTAGAGGGGAAAAGCTTGCTCCGCTATTTCTACAATGCTTAAGGAGACTAAAAGTGTCCATAGCATCGAAAACCTCGATATAATATTGATTTACAGGAAAGGGACATGTAAAAGAGCTTAAGAATTACAGTGCCATCAACCTACTCTCAGTTATATACGAGCCGTTTAGCAAAATTATAGTTACTCATATAAGCGGGAGCCTAGATTTCCTACAACCACGAGAGCAGGCTCGTTTTAGAAAACAATACTCTGCATTACACCCCATCTAAGGCAGCATTGAAGTAAGGAATATAAGCCCCTTTAGGTCGTGTTCGCAGACTATGAGAAAGCGTTTGTTTCAGCAAGCAGCCGTGCAGTGCTGGAAGCGTTGAAAAATCAAGGAATAGAGGAAAGTTACATGAGATTCTTACACAATATATATAAAGAATGTACAGTTCTGCGCAGAAGTAAACGGAGCACGGGAGCGGTGGCCGAACTGCATAGCTGCGCCGCGTATGGGCGCCTACGGGAACCAAGGACCGCCGGTCTAAGAGTGTGTTCGCACTGCCCCCGCCGCCCTATCTGATATGTTTTATCGCCGCTCTGCTGGCGTATCATACTGGGCGTGACGATCTTCGAAAGGCCGCGCTGGGCTATAGAGGGGCGCTGGTAGCATTGCCGCTCGCAGGCATCCGCAGCGACCGAACCCGCCGCGGTTGAACTAAATGAAGCTACGCGCGCTAGGAAACGTGCCTTGTTTCGCGCTTGAAAGAGAAGCATAAAATTATATGCCGCTGCGGTTCGCCATGCCCTATGTTGGCGATATAATTAATTGTAATCCGACAACAATATTGTCCTGTCAATATAGAAAGCACATTCAAAGAAATGTTTGTAATTCGAAAAAAGAAATCCCACTTCAAACACTGTTTCTCTTTTATTTTGGGTTTCTCCCAAGTTACTGCTTCCACCTAGTTCAGGTCTGTTCAGAAGAAAGGAAAATGCAAAACGCCCAGGCGGTGGGAAATTGATGGGTTAAAGAACGCTGTGAAGAATAGATACAATCGTTGTCTTCTATTGGGTGTGGTATAGCGTCTTCTTCGATAGCGTTGTCTTCTATTGGGTGTGGTATAGATTTGGGTGTGGTATAGCGTCGCGCTCCTTCCGGAGCAGGTTTTTCTGCCCCGGAAAAAACCAGCTCCCAGTATGGATAAATGGATAATCCTGATTGAAACATCACAAAAGGTACTAGGATCTCCAAATATTAGGAAGGCTTCTATTGCTCCGGCAGAAAGGCCTTCTAGCAACGCACATATCCTTAGAGGTGAAGCCAACTAACAACAAATCGGTGTAAGCTTGGTTATTGAAAGCTGGCTTTCCACATTGCCTTTTGCGCAGTGAAGCATGGTCATTGACGGAAATAGAATTATGACAGAAAACGGCTTTAAATTTGGTGTTATTGAGTTGTAAGAGTTCAGTAAACGATATAGAATTACTGTCTGCCTCCAATACCTGGCCACGCACGTGGCTGGTTTGGTTGCAGAGAACGGCTGTAACAGTTGCTTTGCCGGAACTATCGGGAAATAAATTATATGACAATGAACCGCTATGACGACCCCAAAATTACGCGCCACAGCCCCGCTGGCCATCCTTCACATAGTGGAAGGGCACTGAATATTTTAACTACCCGTGTCGAAGCATCGGCTAATTATTATTTTCTTTACCTTCCTATCGACATAACAGCGCCAAAGCGTTTAAAGCGAAGCTGCCACCTTTCCTTAACTAGTAGATGGTGCTCATAAAAACAAACAACGTCGGTTTTAATGCGACAATGCAAAAGGCGCCCTATGAGGCCCGTTGTAATAGAAGACAACGATTGTATCTATTCTTTACAGCGTTCTTTAACCCATCAATTTCCCACCGCCTGGGCGTTTTGCATTTTCCTTTCTTCTGAACAGACCTGAACTAGGTGGCGGCAGTAACTTGGGAGAAACCCAAAATAAAAGAGAAACAGTGTTTGAAGCGGGATTTCTCTTTTCGAATTAAAAACATTTCCGTGAATGTGCTTTCTATATTGCCCAGGACAATTTTGTTCCCGGATTACAATTAATTATATCGCCAACATAGGGCATGGCGAACCGCAGCGGCCTATAATTTTATGCTTCTCTTTCAAGCGCGAAACAAGGCACGTTTCCTAGCGCGCGTAGCTTCATTTAGTTCAACCGCGGCGGGTTCGGTCGCTGCGGATGCCTGCGAGCGGGAATGCTACCAGCGCCCCTCTATAGCCCACCGCGGCATTTCGAAGACCGTCACGCCCAGTATGATACGCCAGCAGAGCGGCGATAACTATATCAGATAGGGCGGCGGGGTCAGTGCGAACACACTCTTAGACAAGCGCTCCTTGGTTCCCGTAGGCGCCCATACGCGGCACAGCTATGCAGTTAGGCCACCGCTCCCATGCTACGTTTACTTCTGCGCGGAACTGTACAAGCCGATCACTCCTTCAGAAGAACAGCGAAAAGTTCCCCATCAGAAAGAGCATACGACCTGGTGGTACCATCTTGCAAAGATTGTTTACAGCATCGCGGAGGAAATATTTAGGAAGATTGACTGGGAAACTGATGATTACGGAGAAACCGGGAATACGTGATCTAAGGTTTGGGGAAGATATTGTCTGGTGCAGAGTGTCCCCAGAGCACCGGCGGCAAAAATTACGCCCATCTTCCCACGAGGGAACCCTGATGTGATGCGACGCATCAGGGGGGAGCGTTTGGACTGACGCTGGTATTTGATTGCGTCAGTCCACTCGCTGAAGAGACTGTCGCTTCCATCACATCTTCATCGGAAGATCTTGCACGGAGGTATCGTCAAGCAAAGTCAAGTCAAGTGCGAGACCAAGCGCTGGACTGATCCGGCGCCGTGCGCTCCCCCGCTTATATTCGCGCTTTTGAAAGGAGAGGAGCCGGGGTGGAGGGTCGCGCGCATGCGCACACATGCGCACACCCAGAGCAGCGAAGCGCACACGCGCAGCTGTTGTTATGATAATGAGATGGAGTGAGAGCGTTGCACACAGCTGTCGGAGAGAAGAACGAAGGAGAGTTGCGCATGTGCAGTGAGCGTGCGCACAACGCCACGACAACGACAACGCCGATGGAGGGACATGCCCGCTAGCAAGAGATGCGTCGCATATAAAACGTTTTGAGGAACTACGGTCAGAAAGCTCGTACGTGAGACTACAAATAGTTATGAATAAGTGTCAAGTAATCAGGAGCAAACATTCCGCAAGCACACTAGTCAGCATGTGTAAAGAAACACTAGAACATGTGGAAAAATACCACTACCTCGGACGGGTGTTGAGTGCTGATCACAACTAGGAGAAAGAAATCCGGCGCAGAATAGGCATGAGCGGGGGGGAGGGGGGCACATGCAAACAACAGTTTGAAATAATGCAAAGTAAGCTACCTGTGCCACTGAAGCGAAGAATGTACAACCAATGCATGCTGCCTGTAAAGAAGTATATAGCGAAATGTTGGCGCTTTACTAAAGAACTAGATAGCAACTTAAGCTCGGCTCAACGGTCAATGAAAAGAAGATAGGAGTAACGCTCACAGACCGGAAAAGCGTTTCATCGATCAGGGAACAAACTCGACTAGCAAACATAATAGTCCAAATAAAAAAAAAAATAGACTTTTTCAGACTTTTCCAGCCTTTTCAAGAGGCGTAATGACAATCGGTGCACCACCAAAGTAACAAATGGCACACCGAGAAACGGGTGTCCCAAAAGAGGAAAGCCGTTAATTCGATGGCTGGAAAAAATACCAAAATTCGGATTACGGGATTAGAATCGGCAGCTCAGGATATGAGCTGTCGGTAGTCAATTTCACAGTTCGTCCTGCTGTGCGCTTACTAGTCTGGTGATGATGTTGATGAGGACAATGACAACGTATCGGCCGCCAAGTACAGACAGAGGGAAGGTAGAGCGACGCAGTACAGCAATATTATCGTATTCTCTTTTTCTCCTGCTTCCACAAAATTCCAGGTTTATATTACATAATATTTATATTTTGTGGTACTCTTATTGAGAGCATAGGTTTTATACCCATGTGATCATTTGTAACTACACTCAACAATTTCAGTGAATATAAATAACTGACACTGCATTGTGTACGCAGCTCGGTGATCTCAAGTCGCACGTAGGGGCGAAAAGGAACCTCTACAATGCCACGTATATAAAAGACAAATATCGCTTGGTGAGTCCACATTGTCTGCAAATTATATGCGCTGCTTCGAATGATTAAAAGAAATTTTTGAAGTTTTTTATTTAGTCGCCAAAAAAATAATAAACCGTCATTCCCCTCAGAAACTTCCCTCAGTAGCCTTGGTAGGACCGTATTATTTCGGTATAAAAAGTTGGAACTGAAGCTTGTTTAAAAAAAAGTGTAAATATCAGCTAGAGAGCTCAGTCCTGGGAAAAGTCGGTATCAAATGAATTATTGGGGAATGTGGCGCATTTGCGACAAATTCACTGTAGTGCTGTTAAAATAAGGCTATGTTAGGGTCATCGCCTTCATAACCATTGTTAGTTTTCTGGGCCTGTTTGTTTCCACACCAGGATGAAGGCGCTTCCCTATCTGATAAACCTGGGCCGAAAGATTATGCGGTGTATCCAGCTAGCATCACCAGAAAAACGCAGCCGTTCTCAACGGCCTTTCCTCGTTGCGCACGTCACACGTTCCCCGCCAAGCTGCGAGTGCTAGAGCAAATTTTGTTGTAGTGGTTGTTTTGCCTTTTTTTCGTTAACATGCCTTTTTAGGGTATTTGAGCGCCATCGGGAGCATTTTGGGGTAATGTGACCGCTTCAGAAACTGTGAAGTGGAAACGTATAAGTCATAGAATAGTGCATCCCGTGTTAGAAAGCACGTGAAAACCCGCAGCGCAGCACCCTGATTTTACGGAGGCTGTAGCATAGACCAGTCTTCTTGCTGGCGTGGAACGTGCAATAGGACAAAAAAATTAAAGCAAAAAACAGGCACAAACAGGGTGTCGCCGTACAGAAGTCAGTCGAGGTGATTCTTTCCAAAACAAAAGAAGCGACAGCGAAGAAGGAGACGCAAATATACTATAGCATTAAGAAAGATAAAAGTATTGCCAGACTTTCCCCTTCAAAGCACGTAAAGAGACAAGTGACAGAGACATTTGTTTCGAAAATACCACCAGTTCAGTTTTTTATTTATGCTTAACGAATATAGATAGGCTCACTCTGAGAATATTTCTAAGAACTGATTAGTGTGCGTGTTTATTGCGCGGTAGCACTAAAAAATACGCTTCTCTTATCTGCGTAAATGATGTATTTTTTCTCCGCTTGCTTATGTTACAGGTGTCATTTGCACATGTCTTGATAACTGTAGGCCCTAGTGAGCGGCCCTGTGATGCAGCATATTCCATTTCAACCGGAACAGAGGAACCGTAGTTAATACTGACGCGCTGTAGTCTATAGTCTATACATAATTTAAGACGTTCAGTGCATGTCCACGCGACGAATGCGACCACTGTAGCATCTCTATGTGAAAGTATTCCAGGAAGTATTCGTTCGGGGGGAGTTAGGCCGGTGGGGCTGATGTATATTTAGTAAAACTCTTCTGATAGTCATTTATTGCGGATTGTCTCATAAATAGTTTCGAGACAATGACGAATTATTATAGTTCTAAACCTCGAGAAAAAATTTTAAGATTGGATTTTGGTCCTTGCGACATCCTGCGTTATTTTGTTCCCTTTTTATAGAGTACCATCAGTTCTGCTGTCTGCATATACGCTGGAAACGTTCCTGTAGAGAGCGCTGTAATTTCTATATACGTTCACAAGCGTAATTTTGTGTAGTACAAGTTTTACAGGTCTATGTTGAAAGTTGCATGAATGAAGCATTGCGGTATTTTTAATATTTGATAAGCAGCGCAGCTTTTGCTCACCTCCTCAATCTTCGATTCGTGAAACTCTGAATCAATTTACCTAACATAAAGTCAGAAGGTGGAAAAATAACTAATTAATTGTGCGGGCGGAATTGAGCTCGTTGCTCCACTTCGTAAAGAGTTAGCCTTCGTAGGCTCTCAGGTTTTGGGTGGTCATGTTATTGAAACTTCTCAATTTGTTTGGAATTACCTGAAAGTCGTCGGTCGTACAAAATATTTCAGTTTCCTACCATTACTGACCCACTTTCTGTATTCAAGCGATTTTGCAGAAATTTTTTAAGTATCAATAGCCCTTCTTGATTGGTTTTATTGAAGGCGGAAAAACGCTAGTAAGGCTTTAACCAATTTAATAAGACGAGGCAGCCTCTATGCCTTACGTGGTTTCTGGCAAGGTGTCATATCAGTAACCGCAAACCAATGACTATATTTTTGGAGAAACAATTGAAACAGCATAGCTTAAGCATGGTCAGTAGTTGGCTCTTAAAAAACAAAAGCCCAGTTTGTCGCTGAAATCGGATACCTAACATTTCAAGCTGACTTATGAAATTATTCATCCCCGTACTTGCGCGGTGCGTGGTTTTCCAATAAACTCAAACAAACACGGCAAATGATTGTTTGTGTGAACTTGAATCCTCGCACGGGGGGCAAACCTGTGAGATCATTATTAATTAAATCTTTGATCGAAGCTCATGCTTTGAATAGACACTAATGTTAGTTGATGGGCAAAGTTGTTCGCACGCATATGTACGTTCATGTCAAGTGCTATCAAGCCATTGTCAGACATGAAATTGATTTCGCGTTTAAAGATTGCAAAAGATTTGTTGAAACTGCCTTGGAGTTTATTTATTTATTTATTTGTTTTATTTATTTATTTATTTATTTATTTATTTATTTATTTATTTATTTATTTGTTTGTTTATTTATTTATTTATTTATTTATTTATTTATTTATTTATTTATTTATTACAATACTCTCCAGGCCTCGGAGGGCGTTACGGAGAGGAGTGGGTAAGGTTTATACAAAGTTTATAATGGCCGTCTTGAACAATGATGGGTCAGGGTTGCTGGCGATGGAGCCGGGAAGGTGGTTCCAGTCGGTAGCTGTCCTTGGTAAGAATGAATTGACGTGCACGTTTGTTGGAGAGCTCGGCACGCTAACTTTAAATCTGTGATCAATATGTTCGGAAATATAAGCAGGTGGTGAGAGAAGGCCGTGTTTAATATCAGGATTGAAGTAGATTTTGTAAAAGAGGCAGATGCGAGATACTTTTCTTCTCACAGATAGGTCAGGAAGCCCAAGGTTAGATTTAATAATGGATACGCTGGCGGTGCGGGAGTAGTTAGAAACAATAAAACGAGCTGAGCGGTTCTGGATCGATTCAACTAGGGAAGAAAGAGATAGCTGGTGAGGGTCCCAAATCGCTGAAGCAAACTCGAGCTTACTTCTAACAAGAGTATTATAAAGAAGCAGTTTTAAAGAGTCTTGAGCTAGCGAGAAATTACGACGGATGAAGCCAAGCATGCGGTTAGCGTTGTTAGTGATGTAATCAGTATGTTTGTGCCATAATAGATCGTTACTTATGCGAACACCAAGGTATTTGCAGGAGAGAACGGCGCCTAATGATGTGGAGTTAAGAAAGTATTCAGGCAGGTTATGGCGATTAGTAGTGTTAGAGACCCTCATATATTTGGACTTGTTTGGGTTAAGGTTCATGCGCCAGTTGCACCATGAGGATACGTTATTGAGGTCAGATTGTAGTAAAGAAGAGTCTGCGGGGTCGGTTACTTTACGATAGATTACACAGTCATCCGCGAAAAGTCGAATTGAAGAAAAAACGTGGTCAGCAAGGTTATTAATATAAAGTCGAATTGAAGAAAAAACGTGGTCAGCAAGATTATAATTATAAATAAGGAAAAGCAAGGGGCCCAAGACAGAGCCTTGGGGAACCCCGGATGTTACATAGCGCATGCGTGAATTGCAGTTATTGGCGGTGACATATATACTGCGTTCGATTTGTTAGAAAAGCTTCTATCCATTTAAGTAGGCTCCAGTCTAGGTTAAGCTTGCTCATTTTATAAAGAAGAAGGTGTAGTGACACAGAATGAAATGCTTTCCGGACGTCTAGAAAGATGCAGTTGGTGACAGAAGCCTGATCAAAGGTAGAGTACAGATCGTTAGTGAAAAGTAGTAGCTGTGTTTCGCAAGAGTACTGCTTTCGGAAACCATGCTGGAATTTAGTGAAGAAGTTGTTTGATTCAAGGAAGGTGCTGAGATGGGAATACAATATGTATTCTAGAATTTTGCACGGTATACTAATCAGTGAAATGTGTCTGTAGTTAAAGGGGTAAGAAGTGTTACCTTGCTTGGGCACTGGCACCACCTTTCCTGCCTTCCAATCACTGGGGAGGGTAGAGCATTGCAAGGACTGTGTGAAGATGTAAGACAAGATTATAAAAGAATACGTTGCAGTGCCCTTTAAAAATTGAGCGGGAATTCCATCAGTTCCAGGGGATGAATTCTTGATACATATAATAATGAGCGATTCAATTCCTACCCAGTCAATAACAATGAACTTCATTGGTGGCAAAGACACACTGTAAGTGCAGGGCAAAACGGTACAATGATTATTACCAAATGAGACAGTAAATGCATCCTGTAAAGCTTCGCAGCACTGGTTAGAAGGAACAGCCGTGCCTTGTTCATCGCAAAGGTTGATTAGTTTTCGTTTAGAGCCATTAATTAAATTCCAGCATTTACGCAGGTTAGTTTGGAGCAAAGAAGGCAACGTGGTTATGAAAAACTTTGATTTGCTCTCTTTAAGTGCCCGTTTGTGCTCAAAAACACCGATATTGTAAGCGGACCATGTGTCTGCCTTATCTGTCGACACAGCGCGCCGAAACAGGCGCATTTTTTGTTGCGGAGCCTGTTAAGGTTAGACGTAAACCACGGAGACTTGTAATTAGAACGTACGGTACGGGCGGGTATGTATTTGTCGATCAGTGATAAAGCTCTGGTTTTAAATGCATTCCAGTTATCTTCTCCTGTGCGATTTTCGAAACTGCTGATGAAAGAATCTGTAAACGCTCCAAGTTCTACATTGATGGCAGCAAAATCACCCTCTGCATAATCTCTTATTATCTTTGTACTTTGTTCTTTAGGAGGAAATTTGGTACTGTAAGTAAATTGTAGTATACAATGGTCACTTAGACCGCTTAGGTAAGTCACAGGCGAAATGGTGTCGGGAGTATTGGTGAGGATTAGGTCAAGCACATTGGAGGAAGAAGGCGTAACTCGTGTAGGTTTTGTTACCAGTTGGGTTAGGTTGAGATCCTCACAAAGGCTAATGAACCTTGTGCCTTCAGATGAACGGGCCCCACGTGGGCTACTACCTCCCTTCCAGGAAATATCCGCAAAGTTAAAATCACCCAGGATGAACATTGGCGAGGCGGGATATCGAACGACTAAGCTGTGTAACGCGTCGTACAATGTGTCGCAAAACGTGCATGATGAAAATGGTTGTCGATAGCAGGCACATAAAACCACTTCTTTGTGGCCGAAGTGAACGCATGCGTAAACAAGCTCGAGAGGGCATCTTATGGGAATAATATGAGAATGCAAATGTGGAGAAACTGCGATTAAGACACCACCGCCAACTTTTGTCTCGCGTTCGGACCTGTAAATCTATACTCCTGTGCGGTTTCAAACATTTCACTATCTTTTAGTTTGCTTGACAGCCATGTCTCGGTGAGAATAACAATGTCGGCGGCACAGTTATTGTTTACGGAAGAAAGATCGTCACGCTTTTTCGAAACGCTACGGATATTGGTAAATAGAAATGACGCTGTGTTTGCAGTACCACCGGAATTATTGCGATGTGATTGCTAGACAGTCGAAGGGCTATTAGATGCTCCTAGGGCACTTGACGTCGGGGAATTACAAGGTTCGGTGACCTGGCTAATGTCGTACACTTGGTCAGTCTTTGAACAGTAGGCGAAACATTTTTTTGTTAATATAGAGCTTGTTATACCGGAGCGAGCATTGCTGACTGCTCGCTTTGCCATAGTCCAGAAGCGTTTTCCTTGAATTTCGCGTAGATTTGCAAAAATCCTCCCCAATCGATATATCCGTACCTGTTAGTTTGCTTTTGCTAAAAAAACTTGGTTCTAACCTTTGAAGACAAAAATTTGACAATTATAGGCCGACATTTGGTTTCAATGTAATTGCCCAGTCTATGCACCCTTGCAATGCTCTCCGAGGGTGTTTCGACCTCAAGTGTACAGGACGCGAAATTTCTATTTACTTCTTCAGATTCTGCCCATGATTCGGTCGGAGTGTCAGCCAGGCCATAAAATATCAGATTTTCCCTGCGAGACCGATCTTCTAGGTCGTCTAATCGGGAGTTCATCTCTAGGCTCTCGCTCTGCACCGGTTGCGTGACCGCTTGCTGAAGCTCAGTACTGTTGGACTTTTTAATCAAGCTAACACTAGATTCTACGTCAACTAGTGTCGTGGTGATGTCTTGAACACTTTTTTCTAGCTTTATTTGGCTGGTCTTTAAATCATCCAGCTCGTCATGACGCGAGTCAGTATGTTAATTAATGGCCTTAACTACCATCGTTAGTTCTTCTGATAGTACGTTGCAGATGATTTGTTTGTTAGGCCCAGGATTAAGTTATACATCCCCACATAAGGCTAATAGCTTCATACTTGGCTGTAAAGAATGCACAATATATTCTGGCAAATCGCATTGTAAGTAGTTCTATAATGTCGTGCTCAGATGCTGCGTATATAACTGATACACGTAACCCTTTCCCCTACTAGAACAGCAACTGACCAATCTCGTTTGTGGGATCGAATGAGCAAAATGTTTTCGTAGCTCGGCATGCAACTGACGTCAGCCTCAGACAATACCAAGCTTCAGTTAAAAAAATTACCTCAAAGGCGCAAGCTAGACTTTCTAGACTATGGGATGGGCTTTCATCGCTGTTAAGTACGCCCCGCTGCTGGCATGTAATGCGGGGAAATTTTTAATTTTTTTTAATGGTTGATACACTAAATTCTGAAAGCGTTAGAGAGGCGTGCCATTCATTTATTCGAGGAGAGAGCATTACTGACGATTTTGTAGTTTCGTACAACACGTAGACCCTTTCTGGATTTTTAAGTCCCGTGCAGGGAACCTTGAGTGTTGATAGAGAGGGAGAGAGAAACAACTTTATTGGATAGTCTCCTGCAGAGAGAGCAAACAAGGGCTCCGCGGAGCCAGCCTACTCTTCGACGCGGCCGCTCACGTCTTCAAGGCTGTGCCCTGCCGGCCTCCGCCGGTTCGGCGCGCGGCGGGTCTCCGGAGAAGTCCCCTCGGACCCTCCGCACTCGCCTTCCCAAGGTTCTGCCTGGAAAGGGCTGCCTCGAGCTGCTGTACGGCTTGTAACTGCACCGCGTAGTCCGGCGGTGCATTCGCGTTTGCAATATTGTCCGGCAGCCGCTCCTGTGCGGCCGCCTCCACCGGATTGCGAGTACAGTGCCACAGAATGTGAGTCAAAGTTGCGTTCGTAACGCGCACACACTGCACAAGGCGCTCTCATAAGCGTCCGGGCACACGTGTCGCGCCAGCGCCGGCGTGATCACCGAGTTGGTCTGGATCTGGCGGTAGAGCACTGCCTCCTTTCTTGATACCTTCGGGTGTGGTGGTGGCCTGGTCCGACGGCATTGCCGGTACCATCTCAGGATCTCGGTGTATTCGACGAGAGGTTCCTGGTGAATGCTGTCTTCGCTCGGTCGCCGCCGCTCCACTGGAGAGACGGGGGAGGTGGGAGGGGCCGCCGCGCGGTTGGTGAGCGCGCGCGCGGCGGCGTCCGCCGTCTCATTTCGTTGGAGTGACTGCCCTTGTATTTGTCATTGCCTTCCCGTGTGTCCGTGTGCGCCGGGAACCACCCCAAGTATGTGGCCGGCACCGCTTTGTTCACTGCACTGCACCGCAGATTCACAGCACTAGCACCGACGCTACTAGGCGTGTAATTCACAATCGCCGAGCGGGAGTCACTCAACACTGTCGTGCATCCGGGGTCCGTGAGGGCCAGGGCAATTGCGGTCTTTTCCGCGTGCCGTGCCGACGGTACGCGTACACTGCAAGCACTGTACACCTCCCCGCTGGCGGCTCGCACCGCCACCCCGACGTAGGCTCCGGGTCTTTCGGGGTACTCCGCTGCGTCCACGAAGAAGGCGCCGGTGTCCCCGGCGTACAACTCCGTGAGGGCCTAGGCCCTAGCAGTTCTCCGGTCTCTGTTGTGCTCCGGGTGCACGTTCCGGGGCACCGGGGTTATCCGGAGTCTCCGTAGGACACCTTCTGGCAGTTCCTTTGAGTCGGCTTGACGGGCCGCACGGTCCGCGAAACCCAGCCGTGCGAGAATGCTACGACCGGTTCGTGTGGTTGTAAGACGTTCGAGCTGGGCCGTGCGCTGGGCCTCGCTGATTTCATCGAGCGTGTTGTGCACTCCGAGTGCCAGGAGTTGCTCCGTGCTGGAACTGTTCAGGAGTCCCAGTGCGGCCTTATACGTTTTCCGGATGCCCGCATCGTTCTTGTTCCGTTCTTGCGTCTTCCAGTAATGGTACGCTCCGATGTAGGTTACATGGCTGACCGCGAATGACTGGACCAGCCGGAGCAGGCTGGCTTCCTTCATCCCTTGGTGTCGCATTGCCACCCGCTTGATGAGGCGAGTGGCCGTCCCGAGTTTGGTGACGAGGCGGTCTGCTGTGGCGCCGTTGCACCGGCTGCTTTCCAACGTCATCCCGAGGACGCTGAGTGCGCTTACCTTGGGTACGATCGTGCCGTTCTTCGACCGTATTGTGATCGTCGCAGAGTCCGCTGCCGCACGTTTTCGGTACGCGCCCGGCGGGGGGATCACTAGGAGCTCGGACTTCTGCGGGAGAATGTCAGGCTGGAGCCCTCCAAGTGTGACTCGATGGAGTTCACCGCGCTCTGTAATGCCGCCTCGATGTGGCCGTCACTGCCCCCGGAGACCCACAGGGTGATATCGTCCGCGTAGACGGTATGGCGGACTTGTGGGATCTCCGTGAGCCGGTTGGCCACCCCGATCATTACGAGGTTGAATAGCAGCGGCGATAAGGACGGCGAGTCGTGACACCGTGGGCAACACGCGCTCATACGTAAGCTGGCACCAACCGCGGTAAAACGTTTTGAAGGTGGATGGAACAAGCCTCAAGCAGTGGCCGTCGGATGCCTGATTAAGTTTTAGTGGAGGGGCACCCTGTCCTTCTACTAGGCAGAGAGCTCCGGATAATGTTGCCCAGCAGGGTAAAGCCAGTGTTCTCCGTGCCCAAACCATCTGTTTATACTGTGGTGCGAGGTATATTCTAAACCACTTCTTTTAAATGATCGGGCCCCACAAAAGGCCCGCTCCGAAGCAATCTTAAGCGCCTATCCTACCCTGCTTTCAAAAATCCGGACAACTTTCCCCATTAGAAGCACCGCTACCATTGACCCCACACGAATTCAAGCATTTTTTTTTGTGTTTTGCACAACAACCCTTATGGTGCGGCAAAATTAGTTTTCCTGCCCGGATTCTACAGCGCATGGTCGTCACCGCTACTGAAGATCCTGCACCCTGAATGAGTTCCCACGACCTTACCATGACTTCTCCCAGCGTACAGACGCTATCATTGCCAATCCAGATTATAACTGCTTCTACCAGTAGCGGAGCATCACATTCACAGCAGTGGCAGCATTCAACATTTATAAACTACGACTGGTCTTCTCTGTGTTACACACTTTAGTTTTTCTTTTTCGGCAATTTTCCTCATAGGTGTCGATGGTTCCACTGGCCCTGCTGCTGCCATGTGTTCATGTCTTATGGTAAACAATTCGCAGTATTTCAGAAGTGCTCATCTATTCCCGAATGTGCAATTCAGTTCAGAGATTGCTATTGTGAATACAACACGGGAGCACGTTTATTAATATATAACAGCGATCAAAACTCCGGCAGTTCATTCCAGCTTGCTGGGCGATGTTGGGCCTCCAGACAGAAAGGCCACGCGAAAAACCTGAGAAATCAAGTGAAGAAGCTTGAATCACAAGAGGAACGACCGCTGTTATCGACTATTAACAACAACTGGATGAACTTGTGCGTTGAAGAGATGACTTTTAAGGCAGTGAAGATCCTCTACCTTTCTCGAGTGAACAGTACAACGACATACAACACCGGGGTAACCCAGGTTAAGCGGCTTATCTAAGTACTGAAAGGGCGGGGATATCACTGGAGAACCTGAACGGGAATGCCAGTACGCAGGAAGCTGAAGTAGACAATGTGGAATTGTAGAAGCCGTCATCACGATGTAAAATTTTATGGCTTCAGGGCGACGGTTACTGAACAAGCAAATGTGCTGGCAGCTGACGTTGAGCTGCTCCACTTTTTCAAACTGACATGGTGGCTGCCCACCGTCTGTCATCCGAAACAGCAAAAATACCATGTACAATCAGCCGCTTAGCAATGCAGGTCAATACAGAAAAGTGCTGGCAAAGCCGAAACTTCGCGGCTATGATGAGGAAGTGTATGGTATGGTTAAACTTGGCCAAATGAACGCGCGTTTTGATTCAAGACGGAAAATACTGGGCAAAGAATGTGCATCGCTTAACACCTCTTGTAGATGGGGACGACGACGACATAGAAGGCAGAACTTACTCGCAATTGTTTTTATTGGGCGTATACACATATATATTCCACCCCAACAAACTAGGGCCAATGGCGCCACCCCGAAATTGATGTGCGATATACATAAGGAGAAGATACATACACACGAAAAAGTAACAACCTAAGTTATCGCCTTCTATTGTAAAACAAACTCGGCTTACAGTGCACTTAGACGGCCATGGGCAATCAGGCGTGCCAGGTCAGCCCGCGCTACGGCTTCGCTTGCGTGCTCGAAAGTACGTATCCCAAGTAAGTATTCAGAAGTTAACGCGCAAATGGGAACATTGTGTCGAGCGGCAGAGTAGGCTAATGGTGGAACAAAAGGTAAAAAAGAGAATAGTCGGTTGTGTCGTGTCGAGAAGAATTTCAGGCGGAGGTGACATGCAACAGAACAACACCGAAGTCGCCGTGACCCCCAGATACGTAGGGCAACAAATCAGTCAGAGAATGGTTAAGACGCTCTGTGAATCTGTTTGTCTGAGGATGATAGGCTGTTGTCAGCTTATGGCGCCTTTAAAAGGAGCTAAGAATATCGGCGACGAGATTACATAAGATGCGCCCACGGTCTGTTAACGTTTGCGAAGGGAACCATGGTGAAGGATGAGGTCATGAAGCACCGAATCGGTACATCGGTTACACAGCTTCCTGGAAGTGCAGGTGTGATTTTGCAGCACGCAGGATAATCCTCAGCTAAGGCGATCC
Source organism: Haemaphysalis longicornis (assembly GCF_048455015.1). Taxonomy (NCBI): domain Eukaryota; kingdom Metazoa; phylum Arthropoda; class Arachnida; order Ixodida; family Ixodidae; genus Haemaphysalis; species Haemaphysalis longicornis. The sequence goes on from NW_027526385.1 coordinate 18,971,652, forward strand.
ACGGGTTTATCACCGAAACCTGTAGAAAAGTCCAAGTAGTTCGAGGCCAACACGGTCACAAGGTTCGGTTAGGATGTAGACTGGTTGCCACTGCGCGGGCGGGCGCGTGATGGGTGCTTTACGTTGTTGTCAGAGGTCACACACCTTCAGGTAACGCCGGACGGAACGATACAGGACAGCCCAAAAGAAATGGTGACGTACACAATGGTACATGCGAGCGATCCTAGGGTGGCGAGCTGGGTGGAGCTATTAGAGAACAGCAGCGCGGATATGTTATGAGACCACTAGAAGAAGTTCTGGGCCATCAGGGCGCATGTTCCGGCAGTAGAGTTATCCGTCGCAAAATACGAACAAGCTTACGGACGATTGGGGGGGGGGAGGCACTGTCTGCTCTATAATGGGTCGTAGACCATCATCCCGACGTTGCTCTTCTCCAGTGCTTAGCACGTCAAATATAGAAACAACGTTGTGCACTTCCACTCTACTAAGAAGGATAACCTGCGAAGCTGGACGCAATACACGTAATGCACGAAACAAAACACGTTTGTTTGTAACTTGCGATCGAACAATTAGCAATAGAGCAATGAAACTCTCAAGGACTAGAGATTTATTATAGTGACCGAACAAGGAGCTGCCTTTTCCCTCCAGCATCGTAGGCACCTTATTGTCGGCGGAACACACCAACCCAATCGGCTCGACAACTGAGGAAGCCGAAAAGCTCGCATTGGTGCGGTGGACTTAGACATGTATACCTGCCGCCAGCACAAGGAACACATCATCAGTGACGGTATGAAACCATTACCCGTGGGTGCACGCCCCCCTCCCTCCACACTCAACTTCTGCATGATAAACCAGCAATCAGTTATATGCGCGCACTTAGAAATGAAAGGCAGCGAACAAATTGTCGCTCTGACAGCCCTCAAGCTAAACAAAAAATATTGAATCACGTTGACCTTGCTGTCCATCCGGGTCCCAGCTACTCTTCGAGCTGCAACGCGGCGGCTTTCTGTTTTCGCACCCATTCGTGCTTTTGTTACGGAATACGCTCCTTCGATTTCGGCTGTTCTTCCTACGTGCGAAGGACACGCATCTAGCGCCGGACACATGTCCGTCTTTGCAGCCGGTTTTCGGCTCCGGTAAACGTTCCGGAAACCGCTCCCCGCCGCCGTTTGGTGGAATTGGAGACACATGGTGCGCGGGCGCCGTCAACGCGACGGGCCGCTCAGCTCCGCCCCGTTCCGTCGTGCGTGCAGCCTTTGGCAGCCCGCACAGGGCCGCATTGACGCTTGACGGAGTTCTCCTGGGTGCAACCACGATGCTCATGATTTCCTCTCGTAGGAGATTGTTGCTTTAAGTAATTGGGGCCAATTGTATCCATTAATTGCATAAATGGATATAATTGGCCAAGCGGAGTTTTGAGAAACGAAAATGTACTACAAAAATAGAAAAAATACATAATCACAACAGTGAACTTACTAAAAATGTCTTACATCTGCTCGAAAACGAAGACGTAACTTTTTTTCAAAAAGCCGACAAACGAACATTGAAATTACGAAAAAAAATTGCGGAGACGAGCCAGTCATGTAACGCCCTGCAGTTCCACAACAATGCATAACTGGCGGAAGTAACTCATTTAATCGTTGTAATAGCCTAATGAAGGTAAATTGTAAAACACAATACCCCCCCTTCAAAATACACAATATAACCGTTTCGCAAAAATGAGGACGAAATTAAAAAAATGGATCGTATACATGTCCTCTGAAAAACGAAGACTCAACTAAAAAAGCCCGGTAAAAACGACAACACGAATAAATAATCGCGCACACAGATGAAACCAGCACTACGCCTGTCATCTGCGGAAAAAACACACTATTGGTCAAGTGCTTAATCAATATAATGGTGTAATTTAAAGCATTGGCGAAAAGAAACAAAATCAAAAATCAAAATAAAATACCCCAACGTATTAGGCTACTCATAGCCAAATCTGTCTCTAAAAAACTCAATGAATAATAGCGGCGTAAGAATGCTACATTATTGACAATTACGTGGATTTCTTCAAATGCTTTTCTCATTCAATGTGGCAAGAATATAGTTTCGATGGTTGTTCTTTTCACATGAACTTTAATAAAACCACCGAATCAACCACGATAAAAGAAGCCTTCGCTGACTACAGGGAGAAAAAAAACACTGCAACGCCGACACTTCTCAGAGATGTTGCTCTTAATTTTACTTTATGCAGCGTGGTCTTTTGCAGTTACAAGGCAAGCGAAAGCGATACGCAGTTGTTTTTTGATCCCATATATTTGGATCTGCTCGTACCAGAGATATCAGCAGATTGTTTTCGGCGATGCGGGCCGCCCTTGAGCTGCTCGTGGCTGCGGCGCAGGAGAAAGCCACCTCGAGAAATCCAGGAGCGGAGGCTCCACTTTGAAACCGGCGCGAAACGTTATGAATGACACTTCCGCGCCCCGTGCTGTTATTGGCTGCCGCTCCCCGCCAGTTAATTGGCCACACATTTGATGCCTGGCAGAGGCGGAAAATATCTAGCAGGTTTGACGCATGCGGAGAGCCGGTTTTGGGTGCCAGGCGGGGCCGTTCCGGCTACCGGAACGGGAATCGCGTGCACAGACGCGTCCCTCTCCGTCCATGTGTCCCCCGCTTCTGTCCATAGGGAGTTAAAACCTGGAACGACTGCAGCTTTATTGGAGTGGATAAATATGTGGTTGTCTGTTTGTTTCCCGCGTCCTAAGCATCTGACTGTCTGTGTAACATACCAACCAAAACCCAAACCGCTCCACCATTCAGGAAAGCTTATAGATCGCAGTTAACCGCAATACTTCCACGTCTGAATGTCCTTCAGCACAACACGCATGTCATCAGTTGCAGCATGAAGGCTGGCTGTGAATGCATGCCCCTGCTTCCACCCCTAACCAGTGTCCGCATAAACTGGCAACCGGTGATGGGTGCGTGCTTAGGCGGAAAATACAAGGACAGAATTGTCGCGCGAAAAGCCTTTTATGCTGAAAAAAATTATGGGCTCACGTCGGCGTTCAAATACGGCTCGTTGCTCTCGCAACGGCCGATAACAACTGCCGCCGTTATCAGCCGATTTCGCTGCTTGTGAAATCGGCTGATTTCACAAGCTGTGAAGCTTTCACAAATTGCGCAGCTTTCGCATCGGTGGTGGGGAGGTAAATAACGGTACTGAAAGCTGTGTCGGCGGTCGGGCGGGGGACTGGTGCAGCGGCGACGAGTAAATCAGCTTTACCGGAATGAAATCTGGGGTGGGGGTAACATTTCTACTGCTTCGCAGTCAGAAGGTGAGAAGGCCCGTCTTCGTAGTGGTGATCTGCACTGAAGGCAGCCTGCATTCTAGTGCAAATAACCGATTTTGTCGAGTTTCGCTAGTGTACCCCTGGAGTCATAAAGCCCAGCGCCCAAGTCTTCCGGTGAGGTATTTTGTGAAGCCAGGCTGCACAGGGCATGGTGGTCTGCCCCCATAGTGAACGATTGTCTATAAAGATAGGGGCGGAACTTATGCACAGGCCAAATCAGAGCAGGGTATTCTCTCTAAGTAATTGAATTATTCCGCTCAGCACAAGAAAAGAGCGTGCTGGTGTAGGCAACGGCAGTGGTTTTCCGTGCTCGGTGTTTCCGTGCTCGGTGTTGTGCAAGCACAGCGCCTATACCATGGCTGCGGGCGTCATTGCGTGCTTTTAGATGCAACGCATCTCTTGCTCTCGGCTCCGTCGTCCGTCGTCCATCGCCCATCCATCCGCTGACCCAGGAAGACACTGGCAACACTGCCGCTCCAGGAGCCCTTTAACGGGAAGCGTGCACGTCTCGTGCCGGTCCAGAAAAACACCGGCAACACCGTCGCTCCAGCATTTCATGGCCGGGGAGAGAGAGAGAGAGAATCCACTTGATTGAAACTCTGGTTTTAGGGTGGGGGAGTGGCGGTGGCCCATAGGGCCGCCGCGACGTCGAGGGCACGACCGGTGACCAGTTCTTGGAGGTCGCGGTCCGAGCACCCCAGAGCCTGTTCCCAGAGGGTGGGGGAGGGTAGAGGTGGGAAAGGATCGCGCGGACATTCGCAGAGCGAGTGATAGAGCGTGTCCGGTGCGTCACACAAGGGGCATTTGGGAGAGGAAAAGAGGTGAGGGTGCGTATGCATCAATAGAGTGCGGTGAGGAAACGAGTGAGTCTGAAGAAGGCGCCACATGTGGGCAGCCTCGGCGGTGAGGGAGGGGTGGGGAGGGGGAAGTTGTCTGCGAAGGAGGCGGCAATGTTGGGTGATGTCCCGGTATGTGAGCAGTACCGAATGGGACATCTCGGGAACGCCGGGTGTAAGTGTAAAAGAAGCGCCTGCCCGGTGTGTCAAAGCTCGGGCTTGGTGGTGGGCAGCCTCATTACCACCTATGCCGGTGTGGGCCGGGGTCCACAGCAGCGTCACGGGTTCGGAAGGGGGTCGAGTGCGAAGAATTTGGAGGGCCAGTGATGAAATGGTGCCCTTGAGGTAATTTCGGATGGCGGGTTGCGAATCTGATAATATAATGAGAGGGGTGGGTGTTTGGGTAAGAGCGAGGGCAATTGCCGCCTCCTCCGCGGTAACTGAGGTCGAGGTGAGCACCGTGGCTGAAGCTTGCGGGTCGGCACCAGGTGTTCCTATGACCGCAATGCCAAAAGCGGGCTTGCTCGGATACTCAGCCGCGTCTACATATACGACGCTCGGGGAAGGGGAGTAGCGTCTGAGATGATCCCGGGCACGGGCTAAACGGCGACCAATGTGGAAGGCGGGATTCATATTGCGAGGAAGGGGTTTGATGTGGATGCTGGAGCGGATTGAGAGAGGGATGGTAGCCATAGGATCGAGTAGAATGGGTGGGTCGAGATGCGCTCGTTCAAGAATGCAGCGGCTGGTGGGCGTTTGGGATAGGCGAGTGATTTGGGCAGTGCGGTGCGCTTCGAGTAGCTCCGTCACCGTGTTGTGTAGACCTAGGGCTAGAAGTCGTTCGGTAGGGGCGTGTGTAGGCAAGAGAAGCGCTGCACGATAGGCACGTCTTAAAAGAGCGTCCATGGACTGCTTCTGAGTGAGGGTGAGGGTGGCATACGGTAGGTGGTAGCAGAAGCGAGAGATGAGGAAGCTATGAAGGAGGCGAAGGCGCTCAGATTCAACGAGGCCATTTTTACGGGTCGTGATGCGTTTAATGAGGGCAATGATCTGCGTGGTGTAAGTGCGAAGCTGGGCGATGGTGTGTGTGCTGCTGCGAGTAGATTGTATGATAAAGCCAAGGATGCGGACTTGTGAGACATGAGGAATAATTGTGCCATCGAGCGAGGCCTGGATGGAATCGGCGGCACCGTGTAGGGAGGTGGACCGGGATCGCCGTGGAGGTAATATAAGTAATTCTGATTTGGAGACAGAGCAAGAGAGACCGGCAGCTTGGGCATGCTGGTGTACGATAGAGGCTCCCTGATTGAGGGTCTCTTCGATCATGGCATCACTACCGCTGGGCACCCATAATGTGATGTCGTCAGCATAGATCACAGATCGGAGGTTGGGGGTGTGCTCAAGTGCGCGAGCGAGAGGCGTCATAGCCAGGTTAAAGAGAAGCGGAGAAAGGACGGCGCCCTGGGGCGTGCCGCGAGAGGGCATAGGGAAAGTTGTGGTGTGGAGTGAGCCGAGGCGCAGTGTAGCGGTGCGGTTAGAAAGGAAGTTTGTTATGTAGGTGTGTGTGCGACTGCCAAGATTGTGGTGGTTGACGGAGTCGAGGATGGCGTGGTGGGAAACATGATCGAAAGCTTTATGTAGATCAAGTGCGAGGATGGCGGCGTTGTCAGATTTAGGTGGCTGGGCGAGGATGTCAGCGTGAATCTGGAGCATAGCATCCTGGGTCGAAAGGCTAGGACGAAAACCAATCATATTGGGTGGGAGGAGCTGATTCTCTTCGAGGTAGGCAGTAAGGCGGGTGTTGATGACATGCTCTAAGAGCTTGCCTAGGCATGAAGTGAGCGATATAGGCCGGAGATGTTCAAGTGCAAGAGTTTTGTTGGGTTTAGGGATTAGAGAGATGTTTGCGTGTTTCCACGAGCTGGGAAGAGTGCCGTGCTCCCAGTGGTAGTTAACCAAAGTGGTGATGTGATCAATACAAGTATCGTCAAGATGTCGGAGCAGCTTGTTAGTTATGGCGTCCCCGCCTGGTGCGGTTTGGCGGCGCAGGGAACGTAAGGCCTGTATGATTTCCTCGCGGGAAATTTCAGCATCGAGGGTGAGGTTGGGAGCTCTGGCGTAGCGTGCAATTGGTGGCTCGGAGGAATTAGAGGTCGGTATGTATAGGGCTTTAAGGCGGGATATGATATCTTGCTTGGTGCCATCTTGCTTGTGGAGAAGCTGTGTGATACGTAAGGATTGGCTGGATTTGGATTTGGAAGGGTCAAGCAGGTGTCGTAATAGAGCCCAGGTGCGACGCATGTTGAGGGTACCCCGCATTTCGTCGCAGAGTTGGTGCCAGTTGGCCCGCCTAAGGTATTCGGCGTGTCGTGTAATTTCGGTGCGGAGGAGTTCGAGTCGGCGGCGCAGGGCTCGGCGGTGCTTGTGTTTGCGCCACCGTCGCTCGAGGCTACTGTAAGCCTCCCATAGATGCATCATTTTGGAGTCCACGTAGGCGGAGGGGATTTTCGGGTCTACGAGTTTCTCGTGTTGTTGTTTAGCGTGCAACAGGTTGGCGACCCACTGCTCGAGGTCAGTGTCTTTGTCAGGGTCAGGGGGAGCAATATGTTGACTGTGTGCGAAATGCATCCCAGTCCGTTATATGCGTGTGCTGTGGGTGCTCGTCTGAAGAGATGTGTATCGTGGTGTGCAACTCGGTAATGAAGTGATCGCTGCCCAAGGTATGTGGAAGAGGATGCCAAGTGGCAGGGCCGAGACGATGTGAGCAAGTAATATCGGGGGCTGTGTCGCGCTGTACACTATTTCCTATGCGTGTGGCGAGGTCAGGGTCGTTGTGAGTGGTGAGGTGGAGTTGTTGGATCGCCTCCCACAGCAGGCGCCCTTTACGAGTTGTGCGGGAGTAGCCCCACGCAATATGCGGGGCATTAAAATCGCCCATAATGAGGAGGGGTTGGTGGCCTGCGTGCTGGAGAGCCGATTGGAAGATGTCATGGAATGTGTGTTGCGTGTTTCTGGGAGAGCTGTAGATATTAAGTACGTTAAGTTGTCTGTGTCCTATACGTTTGGGGAGGATGGTCGTGAATATGTGTGGAATGTCGAAAGGCAGGCTGCGCTGCTCTACACTGTAGTTGCGGTGTATTAGAGTTGCCAGCTGAGGAAAATCGGAGTGTCGGTATGCTTTGTAATTTAACATTTTGACATTAGGGCCCGTTTCCTGAAGTGCGATGACTGTAGGCGTGTGAGACAGTGTGGTGATGAAAGCTTGAAGCGATGCCCGCTTCGTCTTGAAGCTGCGGCAGTTCCATTGCCAGGCTATAACGTCTTTAGAGGTCATTGTCGGCGTCTATGGGTATGGGGGCGTCCGCAGGAGTTAGGTTCGCAGAGGGCGGTGGGTTCTGAGCGAACGAGCGCATCCATTCTAGCATTTCCGAATGTAATTCTTGTGTGGACAGTTGTAGTGCCGTCAACTGGCCCTGAAGCGACGCGAACATAGATTGATATTCAGCGCGGAGCTCATGCGGAGTAAGGGGCGCGTCCGTAGAGGCTGGCTGAGTATCCCTTTCCGCTTTGCGTTTCAAGGGGGGTGGTTGGGCGGGATTAGGAGGAGTGGATGACTGAGTAGGCGAGGGCTCTGCGGAGGGGGTAGCAGGGATGGCGGGGGAGGTGGTAAGACGTTGGCGCAGCGATTGGTTCTCCTACACCAAGCGGGCGTTTTCTTGTTGGAGGCGAATTACTGTTTCGCGCACAGCTTTCATTTCACGAATTACGTGATCATAGGTGGTGCTGGGTGAGGTGTGGAAGTAGGTGGGAGGGGAGGTTTGGGTCACTGGGAGGCTCTGGGGGCTCACCTGCGCTTGGTGACTGACGTGTGGTCGTCGGGGAAGTACTTGGGCCACTTGGCTGTAGGAAGAAGGGCCGACATGGGTGACGTGAGCTTGTGTTGTGGCCGAAGTGTGGTGCAGGTGGTGGTCAGGTAGAGTGGTCGACTTCGGTGAGTGTCCATGGGGCGAAAGGGCATCCAGGTGCTGTCGAGTCACGGCAGGTGTGCTAGTCTTCCGCCGGGGCTGGAAGCGATTGCGACAACCAGCCGCTCCGGTGAGGTGGGCCGCCCCGCATAAGATGCAGGACGGGGTGCAGGGGTGGTTGGGTTGAGGAGATATGGTGCCGCAGGTGGTGCAGCGGTCGGTGGGGGGTGGGTGCGGGCAGACATCCTTGCGGTGTCCAGGCCGCCAACAGGCGTAGCAGGCCTCTTGCTTCCTCCTAAAGGGGTAGCATCTCATGGTTGCGGCTCGGTAGCGGATCCAATACGGCACAATGGTACCTTGAAATAGGACCTGCACTATCGTGGAGCCATGAAGTCTTTTGGCGTCAATGATGCGTAGCGAGGGATTGTACTGTATGATGCTTTGAAGAATGGTGTCGGCGTCTTCCTCGGGGGGCACAGTGAATAGGGCGCCGACCGCTGTGGCGCTTGGTGGGGGGATGTGGTTAGCAAGTGCGTACACAGTGCCTTTCCAGTTCAAGGCAGGGAGCTCCAGGTAGCGTTGGGCTCGGTTTTCATTGGGGGTGCTCACCACAATAAAGTTGGACCGATAATGGAGACGAACCTGGTCTCCGGCATGGTGAGGGAGCTTGGCTTGGTCCTGAAGTACGTCTGCGAGAGTCGCGGCGTTGACTGTGGTGAGGTCAAGGCCTCCTTGAGGGCGGAGGACCACCTTGACATCGTCTTCAGGTAGCGGGTCTTCGGGCGGAGGAGTTTTGCGCCGTCGGCGCTGAGGCCGGCGTTTGCGACCGGAGGTCTGCTTGCTGTCGGGGTGTGCCGCCGTCGCGGCGTCAGGTGCAGTGGTTGCGGAGTTCAAGGCGATCTTGCGGCGGATGGTCAGCCAGCCAGGCTCTTCGAGGACTTGAGGGTCGATGTCCTCCCCCTCAACCACGCACTCCATGTGGTGGGAAGGCAAGGCAGCTGTTGTAGCGTTAGGAGCAGCATTGGGGTCGGTGGCTTCGGCCATAGCAGGAAGGTAGGCCAACGAATTTGAAGCGTCTGCCATGTAGGCCGACGATGAGGAGCTGGGCGCCGGAGCCGGAGGTGCGCGTGCTAGTAGCACGCGCCCGTGCACAGCCAGGCGCACGTGATCAGGCCGGTGCGGCGAGGAGCTGGTGGAACCGAGCTGGCGCTGAAGGTCAGGCTTAGCTCCGCGGCGGCGTGGTCGCGAGAGAAAGATGTTTCTCTCGGGCGTAAAAATCACGGGAGAGTCAGGGAACTCACTTTTCAGGGTCCCGGAAGGTTAAAATTCGTTGAGGCGGTTCAGTTGCCCGGTGTAGAGGCGCACTAATTGAAGAACCATGGTTTTGTTCGGAGCTGATGCGAAGGGCGTTCGAACAGCTGGGCCACCTGGTGGCGAGTCCTCATGGCCGGGGATATGTCCCTCCCTTGTTGTGGCGCCGTCAACACTCCCACTGCGCATGCTCGGCTCATCTCAGGCCGGCTCAGGAAGACACCGGTAATGCTGTCGCTCCTGGAGCCATTAAAGTGTAAGACACCACCGGGAATTCAGCAAGCCGAGCATGCGCAGTGGGGGTGCGGACGGCGCAACAACGACAAGGGAGGGACATTGCCCCGTCGCATCTAATAAAATTACACCATCTTCTTGTAGTGGAACCCCGAGTAGTATGCGAAACAGCCATGGACTCAACGCAATTTTCCATTTCGTAGTTCCGGTAAGTGAAAAGTGTGGTAGTTACCCTGGAAACTAAACGGTAAATATAACGGCAGCTACGTACCTCAACCTTACAGAAACGACGAACTGAAAACTAATGGGCACTTGAATCGATCCCATGGCTGCTTTGCATACTACTCAGGGTTGAACCCTCTTAAGCTTCCTATGGCACCAAGAATGCCAGAACAGAGGCCCTTGCTATGCATGTAGCGAATCAGAATAGGAAATGAGAGGCTCGTTGAAAATACGAAAGAAATAAAGTTTGGCAGTCAAGAAAATCTCGGAAAGCCAAGGGGAGGATATAGTAGGTCATAGAAAGTGATAAAGAATTTGGAAAAAAAAGAAAGTGGAGAAAAAATGCCCGCCAGGTGGGATCCGAACCCACGAGCTCCAGAATACTGGTCTGGTGCGATCACCAATTCCAATTCCAATTCCATGTTCCCCCCCCCCCCTTCCCCGTTAGAAGAAAAACAGGAAAAAATGTGGGGAACGAGACCTGCTCCAGCTAGGCTATGGCAGGTTTAAAGCCAATATAAAATAAACAAATAGGGCGAAATACCAAACAAACATCTTTAAGAAAAAACAATTTGAGGATTAAAAAAAATTCCCCGACGTACGTAACAGCAGGACGTTCAAGAAAAGTTTAAAAGGATAACTAAGCGCGAAGGAACATCAAACGAAGCATAGGGAAGAACGTTCCCAAGTCAGTTCGGCACAAAAGATCGCACAACGCACCAGTTCCACTCTCAAGTGTGTGCAGCACCTCAAAGAAAGCCCGAGTCAGAGCTGAGGCGGCATTATCAACTCTCACAGACACCAGGTCACACGCTTTAGCACAAGGACCTTGGGCACACAATATCGCGGAGGTGCAGTCCATGGGTGGCACGTATCTAGGTGTTAGTTGAACTAAAAAGGCGGCAAGCGGGGGTGAAGGTATAAAAGAAACACCGAGAAAATAACAAAGTAACTGAACGCACGTAAGCGTCACACCTAGGGCATAGATCGGGAAATATAATCGGTGAGGTTCATGAGAATCTTCACGGCTGTTGAACTGTCCAAAAGGTGACGAAGCTGTGGTGGCTGTTACGGTGAACTCGACAGCCGACGAAGTCTCTGAATATAGCTGGCCGTTTTCGGGCATTCTGTTAAATAGTGCCCAACCGAAGTGGCAGACGCACCGCAGAAGCACTGACAGTTTGGCGTGAGTTGTAGACGGTGAAAGTAATGAGGAAATCGACCGTGTCCAGTTATCAGGTGAGCTAGCTTCTTGGAAGGAGGTAAATAGGAAGGAAGGTCCAATACACTGGGGGTCCATCGATATAATTCAGTGTCGCAGTTGTTAGTACTCCACGTCTCCTGCCATACCAAGCGACCGACCTTCATCAGCAAAGAACGCACTCTGGTTCTCGACCACCTTCCATGAACCTCCTCTCCTCTTGTGGCAGCACTGCGGGCGACAGTATCCGCAAGCTCATTCCCCCACACACCAGAGTTAGCTGGCACGTGGTATATAGATACAGGCAGTAAATTTGAGAGCAGGGAAATATTCTCTTTTACGCGATGAATGGTAGCGGACTGATTAAATGGGTTATTGAGAGCCAATAAAAGCGAAAGACTCTGAATAGATACTGACGGGGCATGAACGTCTGTCGTCCAAGAGAAACACTACGAGTTGTTGCATGGCAATCACCTCGGCATCAAACGAGGTGGTTGGACACGCCAGACGGAACCTCCTCACCGCATACACATGGTCTTCCCCATTCAAAATAACAAAGGCTGCTCCTGATGCAGTCGACGTGTGTGATCCGTCTGTGAAAGCGTGCAGAGTGGAGAAGTGCAGCCTGCGGTTTGCTTCCCTTCTGGTGAGACGGTCGTAACGGACACAAAGTCGTCGCGCAGGGTGTGTGTCGACCTTCATGGGCAGGTCCTCATCAGAAAGATCGAACGATGCCGTGTTGAAGGTCACTGGTTGCTGATGATGAAACAAGAGAAACATGCGCACTGTGATGTCTAGGTGGATGTGAAGCGGAAGCGCATCGGCAAGGACTTCGAGGGCGGCGGGCCGTGTGATAGTATACGCCCGGTGACGGCGAATAATGAAGATCTTAGCAGCCAGTGTACCCGGGCTTTCAGAATATGGTGTTGGTTGATGTGCCACCACGCAGGCGCTGCGTATTAGACTGCTGGAAGGACCACAAGGTGATGTAACTGACGGAGTTGAGATCGACTGACTATGGTATGCATATGGGCAAATCGTGTGACCGAAACTGCCACCTTTTCAACTATGAATTTCAAGTGGTTTGTGTGCGCCACGAATGTGAGGTGACTGTCGAAAATCACTCCGAGGAGTTTCATTTCCGTCACCTGCTTGATAACTGCACCATTGAGCTTGATGGTTTGGTTTTCTAATAGCCCCGCGGTCACCCTTGGAGACAAGGAGGCAGGAGCATTTAGCGGGGTTCAACTTTAATTTTGCGGCTCCGGCCCAAGCAGTTATCCTAGAGAGGGCTACGTCAGCAGTCGCCTCCAATTGTCGACGCGTACGACCATGAATAATGATCACGGTGTCACCCGCATACGCTTGGATGTATGCATCTTGAGGCATGGGCAGGCAAAGCATATCATACACATATGCGTTCCACAAAAGTGGGCTGATATGAGAGCCCTGACGAGAGCCTTTTGAAGTGGCATGGGTAGGGCTTCCTAAAAATGTGTCAAACAAGACGGTGCGACCCTTTAGAAACGATGCTAGTAGCTGGTAGATGTTGCGGGGGCAATGATGAGATCGAAAAAAATATAGTAATCGGGGATGCCAGATTCTATCAAATGCGCCTGTAAAGTCTAGTGAGATTACGAGTGAAAGTCCCCCACTTTCTTTATGCTGCTGCAGTCGATTGCGTAAAGCAAATAAGGCAGACGTCGTGCTTTGACTGGTAGTGAAACCATATTGCTGTGGATGAAGTAAGCGAGACCGTTGTAGGAAATAAGATAAGCGGCCATTTAACATTCTTTTCAAAAGCTTGCCAATCATAGATGTCATGCATATTGTCCGGTACGAAGTAGGTGCAGTGGGTGAGCGCCCTAGTTTTAACAGAAAGGTGACACGTGCTTGTTTCCAGTGGGGGGGAAAGTGACCATTTGCGAGACAAGAGTTGATAAGACACCGTAAAAAATTATGAATATGATGAACGAAAAGAAGAACCATGGGAGTTGTGACACCGTCGAGACCTGGCGCTGCATTAGCATTTAAATTTCGAGAGGCCAGTTGCAGTTCTAGTGTGAATGCATCATCTGAAGGTATGAAGTTGAAGCCACTATGGTTGTAATTGCCATGTGGGCCAGGGTATCATCACGTTCATCAACAGGAAAGGGAGTCCGCGTAAGCAGATCCGCCGACTGTATTGTGAATGTTGTCAAAGTGTCGTCCGTCACATGTAGTGAAGGTAAAACAGAGGGCGCTCTAAGCTGGTGAAACGCCAGATTAAAACGTGATCCAAAAAGGTTCTTGCCGGACGCTCTCGAGCTTGCCTGTCGCACAGCCCTGTCGTTTGCAAGCTGAATATTTTCCCTGTACAGAGCAAGTCGCCGATAGTAAACGAATTTGTAATCCGCTCGTAAAAAGGGGTCGCGACACTGCTGGTACCGGCGGCGCAACACTCGCACGGCTGATCTCTCTCTTGCAATGGCGTCACTCCCACCACATCTTTCCATTGGGCTGCTTCGGAAGCCGCTCAAACTTTCTTTAGAGACAGTCCAGCTTAGAGTAAAATCTGTCCAATGATGAGTTGAGGGAGCTTGGTGTAGCAATATCTTGATGAGTGAAACCTTCAATCCAATCATCACTTGCTAATTCTTCAACCAGATGTTGTAATGCGGCCTTGCTTAAGCGTTTTTTCTGCGGTAATTGCACCATTCTGGGACCAAATACCACATATTTATGATCAGATAAAGTTGGTGTGTCTCGAACTTCCCACAAGGGGTTGCCATCCCAGATTGTTCCGGACACGAGAGTAAGATCAATCCAAGACTCTGAACATGCATTGTGAAATGTGGCTGTGGACACGGGGTCGTTTAATATTCGGAGTTGCGCCCCATGAATGAAATGAGCAATTTGAATGCCACGAGAGTTTAGAACGGTGCCACCCCAAAGAGGATTCCTCGCATTAAAATCGCCTGCCAGCAGCAAGTTCGGTACTCGATTGCGCTGAAGAACGTCTTCAATACCCGACAACGTAAAGTCAAGAGGTACAGATGGAGCCGCGTAAATGGCTATTAGGAGCAATGTGAACTCCTGGTGCTGAAGTCGGAGAGCCACGATGTATGGAGACACTGCCAAGGGGAATACGTCGAATCTGCGCTTAGGTATGAGAACCATACAACGTGGGGTGGCTGAATTGAGGAAACAGAGCCAATTGGGCGGCACTCCGGGCACTGTTGATCCACGAGCGTAAGGGTCAGACACAATAGCCACATCAATGTGCTCCGCTTCGATGAAATCAACAAGGTGAGAAGTAGCTGCACGGGTGTGATCCAAATTTGCGTGAATAAATTTTAAGAAAGTCATTTGATATATTCTGGTGACAGTCAGCCGGAAACAAAAAGTTGTTTTATGCAGAGACAATGGAGGAAGAGCAAGGTGCCTGGGTGCATTCATAAATGGTTTTTTGACGCATGCGTGAGACCCTTGATTCTACAGTGTAGCAGCAAGGCGCATTGAAGGCGTGATCTGAACGACGCCCCGCTGCCCGACACTCCCTGCAAACAACCCTTTCTTTGTCAGCCAAAGTGCAGTCTGCAGCGGCGTGCTCTTGGGCGCAGTATGTGCAGCATACACTTTCGGAATTGCATCGTACCGCTACGTGACCGTTGGTACAGCAGCGGCCGCACGCTGCCGCGTAAAAATTTCCCTTTATGGGAGATGACGTCCATCCAACCAATAGACGGTCCTTCCTTTTCAAGATGTTGCACAAAGAAGGCGAAACTTCCACGATGTGTACGTTGTTCCCCGTGCGGTCTTTGAAGTCCTATGTTTGAAGTCTTCTTCTGGGATCTCTAATCGATTTCGAGCACTGATGTTTGTGCGGAGTAGGCAGAAGCAACGCTTGGGTCTACTCCACTGATCTTAAACTGGGGGAGGCGGCGTGGAGGGCGGGTGACTTTGATTGCAGCTTTAAATTGTACATTTCCTTCACTTGCTTTTCCAAATTCTCAATGGATGCGCGGTCTGCAGATATCACTGTGAGCCCTGAACGGTTGGGGATAAGTTTCACCTGTTTGACGCCAATTCCTGATGGATCATTTCCGAAAGTCGCTTTTAACAATGTGATAGTTTCGGGGCCGGGATAAACAGAAGGAAGCAACGGAGTAATGTGCAGTACATGATTCGGATCCGAACCGAAGCTGACGGCGTTATCTGGGCGTTGTGTTGTGGGCTGAAGAGGAGCAAGCGATGGTGCGGGACCCTGAGAGCCACGCAAGATATTCTGGTGGTCTTTAACAGCATTCACATAGGACCGCCGCGGCATAGAAGGTTGTTGGGTGGTTTCACACTCTCGACACTCAGATAATTGTGAATGAAGTTCGTCAATTGTTCCTTCGGCACGAGAAAGCTTTGTGCGAAGCGCCACGAACATTGCCTGAATGTCAAATAACACTTCCATGATTCTTTCACGCAAAGGACATGGCCCGTTGTGCTGGCTGTCGCTGAGAATATTAATTAGCAGCTTTCCTTTGTCACATAGAAGAGAGGTATCTTCCTCTTTTTCTGTGGATAATACCTCCAAAAGGTGTCTTGCAGATACCGGAGAACTTCCACCGCCACTGGTACCAGCTGAGGCATGTCCCCGCGAAGAATTGTCCCCCTCCAGCAGATCCGGAGGTTAATCCGGAAATAATAAATCCAGATGATGTTGTTACTTTACAATCTGATCTAACGAAGTTAACAAATTGGTGTCGTACATGGCAAATGTAAATAATTACGGATAAGACAAAATATGTAAAATTTTCAACATATACTGATCAATCCCCTAATAGTTACATAATAATTCATACGCAAGTTGAACCAGTTTCCTCATTTAAATATTTAGGAGTTATTCCTAATGCAAACCTGACTTGGAATTCTCACGTCGAATTTATCATTACCAAAGCGCTGAAAAAACTTGGCCACTGAAGCATCGATTACGGCAGGCTAACTCTGACACCAGGCTTCACGCTTATCTTTCGCTAAATAGACCTTCATTAGAGTATGCGTCAATAATATGACCCGCCGCGGTGGCTCAGTGGCTAAGGCGTTGCGCTGGTGAGCACGAAGTCGCGGGTTCGATTCCCGGCCGCGGCGGCCGCTTTTCTGATGGAGGCGAAAAGCAAAAACGCCCGTGTGTACGAGATTTCGGCGCACGTTAAAGATCCCCAGGTGGTCAAAATTAATCCGGAGCCATCCACTACGGCGCGCCTCATCGCCTGCGTTGCGTCGGCGCGTTAAACCCCACAATCAATCAAATCAATCAATAATATGGTACCCCCACCATCTTTATCTTACAAACTTACTAGAATCCATTCAAAATAAAGCTGCAAGGTTCATTTTATCATCATACTCCCGACAGCAAAGTGTTTCTTCTATGAAAAAATCCCTTGCCCTTTTTCCAGGCTGTCATACTTCCACTCTCTGTACCACAGCGCCCTCCCGTTTGCACGCACTCACATTCGTCCAGCCCCGCACGTTTCATCTCGCCTTGATCATGCGCATAAAGTCAACCCTATATTCGCCAGAACAAACGCTTATCAAAATTCCCCGCTTCTACTCAGCATCGCCGAATGGAATTCATTGCCATCCCACATAGCCATCTTGACGCAGACTTCATCGTTTCAATCTGCACTGTTAGCCTTCCTTGAAAATGAATATTTATGATCTTTTTTTTACGGCTTCTCATCTGTATTTCCGCTGTACGGCGCTTCTTGTGCCTAAAATGTTTTTTTTTTTCCTTCTTAGTGTAGTAGTTCCTATTGTTCATGTGGTTGATTTATTGAACTGTGTTGCCAAGAACTGATTTTATCTGTGTATAATTTAGTCCCCCCCCTATGTAATGCCCACGGGCCCTTAGGGTATGTATATGTACGTATATATGTATGTATGTATGATGACTATCAAGGGGATTGTCTCTTGGTAAAGATTCTTGCTCGCGAGAAAGCAGAGCGCTGTCGCCGGCTACAAGTGAGCCTCAAGATGTAGAGCGGAGCATAAGAGAGTGCCCGGAAGCCATATTATAGTCGACAAGAGGTCCTGTCCAGAGTCCAGATTTGTCAAGGAAAACGTGCTAGGCGAAGTGCACTGAGCCAGGGCGTCTACCAAGCCTAACCGCACATCGGAGTCCTGCGAAACAACTGCATGGCCTCAAAAGAAGGCTGGCGCGCTCACCGACGATGCTTGAGATGTTCCGGCGATGGATCGTAGTGCTGGTTGGCGGTCTCGTAGCCTGGGAATCTAAAAAACGCGTTCCGAGCACAGAGCCAAAAAAGTCACGGCTTCTGGTCTGGTGTGATAACCTGGTCTGGTTATCTGTTGCGATAACCACTGGTGCGAAAAAATTACATTGACATAAATACCCCAGAAAGTGTAGGGGAAAAATAGCCCCGCTGATAGCGTAGTAGTTATCGCACCAGACTGGTATTCTGGAGTTCGTGGGGGTTCGGATCCCGCCTGGCGGGTATTTGTTCTCCACTTTCTTTCTTTCCAAATTCTTTATCACTTTCTATGACCTAGTGTATCCCCCCCTTTGCTTTCCGAGGTTTCCTTGACTGCCAAACTTTATTTCTTTCTTATTTTCAACGAGCCCCTCATTGCCTATTCTGATTCGCTACATGCCTAGCGAGGGCCTCTGTTCTGGCAGTCTTGGTGCCATCGGAAGCTTAAGAGGGTTCGAACGCTGGTCGACCACTCTCGACATGTCGTAGCCACTCGAGTCATGGCCTGGAGGTTAAAAAGAAGGTCCCCTTCACCCCGAGAAGTCGGAGTGGCGCTGGCTACCACCCCCAAGCACAGGAAAAAATTACATTGACATAAATACCCAAGAAAGTGGAGGGGAAAAATAGCCCCGCCGGTAGCGTAGTGGTTATCGCACCAGACCGGTATTCTGGATGATGATGATGATGATGATGATGATTAGTGGCTTTCCCTTTGAGTCGGGGCGTCGGTTGTCAGCAATCGACTTGCCTGTTTTATTACGTTTACATGCCCTACTCCCAGGTTAACCTATAGATTTGCTTCCTCCCTCCCATTTCTCCCTCTTTTCTGTTTTAAACTCCTCGCCCCCACCCCCCTTTTTTCTCCCCTCGCTGTTCTAAATTCTCGTCCGCATGATTACTCAACCTGCGTACCCATCCCTTCCCTGCTTTTCCTCCACCACCACTCCAGTCGCCTCTTCGCCACCTCTATGGCCTTGAAGTTGAGGTTCCCCCTCGCCCCAAATCCCAAAGCCTCCACCAGCGTCGTTTCTCCCTCACCCCACGGTGGCCGTATCTCTGTGCAGCTCCTGACAATATGTTCTATAGTTTCTCGATCACTGCCGCAGCATGCACACGTTTCATCCTGCTGCCTGTAGCTACCCGTGTATGCCCGGGTTCTCAGGCACCCTGCCCGTGCCTCGAAGAGCAACGCACTGCCTCTCGTATTGCCATAGAATCCCTCCTTCTTAATTTCCCGTTTCTCTGTCCTATAAGTCTCCAGGGTTTTTTTCCCTGGAGGTCTTGGGTTCGGATGCCACCTGGCGGGCATTTTTTCTCCACTTTCTTTCTTTCCAAATTCTTTATCACTTTCTATGACCTACTATATCCCCCCCTTTGCTTTCCGAGGTTTTCTTGACTGCCAAACTTTATTTATACGGTCGAAGAAGAGAAGTTTCCAATAGTCCAAAAGAAATATCAAAAAGTAGAGTCCGACGCACGTCTCAAAAAACAATAACAAACATGTGTACTAGCGTATTGACTGGACCTCCAGTCGAAACGTTAGTAAACATGTTTGTTATTGTTTTTTGAGACGTGCGCCGGACTCTACTTTTTGATATATATATATATATATGTATATATATATATATTAACAGAAAGAAATGCCGGCAGTCTACATCGCCAAAGAAGGCATAGGGGAATTCCCCTATGCCTTCTATTTTCCCGCTATTCCCCATTGCCCTACGTCTTCTTCGGCGTTGTAGACTGCTAGCATTTCTTTCTGTATTTCCTAACGAGCCCCCTCATTTCCAAACCCTATGTAAATATATATATATATATATATATATATAGAGAGAGAGCGAATCATAAAATGGGAAATAAGGGGCTCCGTGAAATAAGACAGAAAATAAGGTTTGGCAGTCAAGGAAACCGCGGAAAGCAAAGGGGAGGTTGTCGTGGGTCATAGAAAGAGATGAAGAGTTTTTTGAGTCGAAATGAAAGTGGTGAAAAAATGCCCGCCGGGTGGGATCCGAACCCACGACCTCCAGAATACCGGTCTAGTGCAATAACCACTACGCTACCGGCGGGGCTGTTTTCCCAGCACTTTCTCGGGTATTTATGTTAAGGTATTTTTGTTTCCTGCACTTGGGGGTGGTAGCCAGCGCCACTCGGACTACTCGGGGTGAAGGGAACCTTCTTTTTAACCCCCGGGCCGTGACTCGAGTGTCTACGACATGCCGAGAGTGGTCGACCAGCGTTGAACCCTCTTAAGCTCCCTTTGGCACCAAGACTGCCAGAACAGAGGCCCTCGCTAAGAATGTAGCGAATCAGAAAATGGGAAATGAGGGGCTCCGTGAAATAAGACAGAAAATAAGGTTTGGCGGTCAAGAAAACCTCGGAAAGCAAAGGGGAGGTTGTCATGGGTCATAGAAAGAGATGAAGAGTTTTTTGAGTCGAAAAGAAAGTGGTGAAAAAATGCCCGCCGGGTGGGATCCGAACCCACGACCTCCAGAATACCGGTCTGGTGTGATGACCAGTACGCTACCGGCGGGGCTGTTTCCCCAGCACTTTCTCGGGTATTTATGTTAAGTAATTTTTTCTTTCCTGCACTTGGGGGTGGTAGGCAGCGCCACTCGGACTACTCGGAGTTATTTTCTGTCTCTCTCTCTCTCTCTCTCTCTATATATATATATATATATATATATATATATATATATATATATATATTGTAGTGCGAAAGACGAGCAAGTGGCGCGCAGCCACCATGCGAGCACTAACGAACAACTGATTTGCTACGCGGCAACCACAGTCAGCATTGTCCTTGTGATTGGCGTATGCCCGCTCAAGGGGATTGACCACCCTGTTTGTACAGACGACGACGAGGCAACAAGGTCAGCCACCGCAGCGGCATCGTCATCGGGATGAAGCTGGTAGAGTGCTCGAGACATTCTGCCGGCTGGGCCACCGATCCGTTTGCCACTTCTGAGTGCCCCTCCTTCCTTCCGCTGTCAAGGCAATAAACCCGCCTTACTATATATATATATATATATATATATATATATATATATATATATATATATATATATATATATATATATATATATACACACATATATATACACATATATATTTATATATATATAAGAGCATCATCTGGGTTATTGTTCTTGCTGCGTATCCGACTCTTCACTTTACTATATATATATATATATATATATATATATATATATATATATATATATATATATATATATATATATATATATATATATATATATATATATATATATCCGTGGCGGACGGAGTACATCCGAGCTACGAGGGACTGGCCATGATGGCCAACCAGGCACCTGACTCAACTTGTCCGCAGGAACGCCGCCCGCTTCACACGGGAGTGGGCGGACCACGCCTCAGATTGCGCAGCTACCCCGGCCGTCACCGACTTTTGGACGTTCCTGTCTTCCGGCAGAGGCCCCCACAGCCCCAAAAACACGAATTGAGCTTCCAAATCGTGGGCGGCGCTTGCCGAAAATCCCCGCGACGCCCCACGCCGTGTGCTGCGGCGGCTGAGGGGCCTGCAGCGCTGCCGGCCGACCGTGTCAGCTACGCCCAGGTGGCACGCGCGGGGCCATCTGGGGCACCAAATGGACAGTGCGGCGGCTCAGGTAAGGTCCGCTCTGGCGTGAAGTGGTCCACATCATTCCTATGACTGCGTAAAACTCTAGAAAAAAAGTACGATTTACCTCACATGCCTCCTATCTAAATTCCTACGTCAAGAGTAATTCGGCACCCAAGGGTCTCCAGCTCCGGTTGTCACCTTCAATGTCTACGTTTAGTGACACCGAGAGAAAGGAGTGGGAAAAGATCTGAAATGACGCGTCCGTGAGCCTGACGAAATTGGTTATGAAGCACAGCAGTCGGAAGGCCGAGGATCTCAGGACAGTTGAACTGGTAAAACACCAAGAAGCAATTCTCTCTACTCCGGAACAATGTGAATTGGAAAGATACGAAGACAAATAACTGAAAATCGCGGAAAACCAAAAGGCAAAAAAATGCAAACCGGACAAAATTTCAATTCGCGGGGATGACGGCGCTTTGATGGTGGTTGCCGGGGTGGAGGCCAGGGGAGGACAAGAGACTTAATGCGACTCAAAAAACCGCCTTTAGTGCTCTAACGTTTCGAATCTCCCAAATAAACAGCCCTATCCCGCTGAGCGCAAGCACTCGCGCTCTAAGGTCGTGAACATCTCAAGTAGGGAGCTCTCTCCAGCGGAAATCAAATTACTGTCAAAGGGCCTAAACCCCTGTCCTTCATCTGGAAACGTTAATGAATTCGAACTTTATCAGGACCTGGACAACTTTGCGAGAAACCTGCGCCCTCGCAAATACTTTTGTGGGCGTCCAACTGAAAGCAAAAAAATTACTTCCTGCCCCTTCACACAAAATGTGGACACCAAACGAGCAACAACGGGATAAGGACTTCAATCTACACATTTCGGCCGTGCAACAAATATAATCAGAGTTCGAAAAACGGTTGCCGATCCGCGGAAACCTCGCTAGGGACGAGCGTGAAGCACTGAAGTGCCTGAGTGAGGATACTGCCATTGTAATAAAACCTGCAGACAAAGGCGGGGCTGTGGTAATTATGAACAAGACTGACTATCTAAACGAGGGACAGCGACCGCTAGCTGACGAGACATTCTACTGCAAGCTCACATACGACCCAACATTGCGATTTGACGCTGAAATTGTGGATACACTAAAGTCCTTGCTGCGTGATAGGAAAATAACCGATCCGATGTATGAAGCGATGCTACCCCAAAATTCTATGCCAGGACGTTGCTATCTCCTACCTAAAATACGCAAATAAAACAATCCTGGTCGCCCCATTGTATCAAGCAATGGAACGGCAAGGGTAAAAATATCCAGTTTCATTGACCCCCTAATTAAAGACATCCCCCAGACTTTCCCCCCATACGTAAAGGATACAGGCCACTTTCTCCGCGAGGTTTCAGGCACCGAGGAACCAACCGGCAGTTTTCTCGTCACTATGGATGGTTACGTCCCTGCAGACTAACATTCCTCACTATGGTGGCGTCCTTGCCGCAGTCTCATGCTACAGTGACTCTAATTTCTGCTTGGACGTAACCCCTGGAACATTGAAAACCCTCGTCCACCTAGACTTTGAGTACAATCACTTTGAATTCGACAATAGCCACTACCATCAAATTAACGGCACGCCCATGGGTACCAAAATGGCACCTACATACGCCAATATCTTTATGGCGTCAATAAAAACAGAGTTCATTGCGAAATGCTGTCCAAAACTCGTATTTAATAAACGATTCCTCGACAACATCTTCATTTGGAATAATGATGAGGCAAGCCTCAGGGAATTTATCTCAGAAATCAAGTCTCTGCATCCATCAATCAAACTGACCTATCAGATATCAACTCAAACCATAAATGTTTGGGATGTCGCACTCATATTGGACCAAGGGAGAGTCTCAACAACATTATACAGGAAGCCCACTGACCGCCAACGATATCTTCACTTCTACAGCAGCCATCCCCGACATTGTAAAACAAATATACCCTACTCACAAGCACACCGGTACCGCATGCTCTAGAAGGGACGATTTCGAAAAACATGCTGAGGAGCTAAAGACCAATCTGATTGGTCAAAAATATCGAGAAGAAATTATTGACGATGTGATTAGCCGAGTACGCCATTTACAAAGAGAAGACAATCTGACTGAAACCAAAGAAACCCAACATAAGACTAACTTAGGCCTTACGTACTCGTCCAAATCTTCCCAAGTGAACAACATCCTGAGACGACATTTTAATATCATAAGGCAGAGTGAGCGCTTGTCGGCTATTTTGCAGCGGCCACCCCGTTCTGTGTACAGACGGACCATAAACTTGAAGGACCTTTTGGTTAGGGCAAAAACAGAAGTACCTGAGCCATATCTAGGCTGCCGGCCATGCGGCAAGCCGCGCTGTAACCTTTGTCCCCACATGGAGACCACTGATGTTGCCCAGGCCACGAGGTCAACCTTGAAATATGAAATCAAAGACAACTTCAACTGTGACACCCCTAACGTAATCTACAAACTCCGCTGCCTTGTCTGTGAGGAGGAATATATCGGCCAAACAGATTCGTTTCGCCTCTATACTGTTTGTGGCACATTAAACATTCCAACATATGCACAATGTTGGATGAAGTGCACGTAAAACTTGAATTAATCTTGTGGACATAATTACTGGCTGTGCTTTTTACAATGCAGTCTGTCTGCAGGTGCCTGCAAGTCTTGCATCTGGGACGGGAGCAGCTGGTTATGACTGGTTGCTTTGAAGGCCATGTTTTCGCATGCACTAAAATATCTTTTAGATCCCTCTTTTTCCGGCAAGTAACCCTTGGTGCTTCCGGGAACGTCCTTTTAAGTCGGTCGTTACTGGCTAAAATCGGGTAGTATTTCCGCAGTATATTTTTTAAGTTTGGTAGGCGTTTGAAAATTTAGTTATTAGGGCAGGCGGCCTCGCGCTTTCGTTTTTTCGCTGTTTGTTGAGCACGTGATCCCGTTTGAGACTAGATGTACGTTGTTACACCTGATGGAGTGAGCTTTTGGGGAGGTTCCTGTCCATAAGGGTTGACTTGAGTTCGTCTAGATGCTTTACGTAGTCCTTGTCATCACTTCATACTCTTCTAAGTCTGGTGGCTTGTCCTACAAAGATCCCTTGCTTGCAGTATCTCGTGTGATGGCTTTTATAATCTAGGTACTGCTGCCTGTGTGTTGCTTTTCTAAAAAGCGTGGTTTAAAGTATACAGTTGTCTAGAATGACGGTGGTATCCACGAATTTCACTTCTTTTAAATGCAGAGCATTTCTTTAACTCACAATGTCACCCGTCCGTTGGCGATCGGCGTCCGCAGCCAGCCAGCACGTGCGCCCCTCCCCCGCTCCTCCTCGCTCTCAACAACAAGTGCGGGCGCGCATGCGCGTGCTCCGGCGCTAAAAGAGGCGTTGCAGCAGCAGGTGCAACCTCCTCTCCCTCTACTGCGCACGCTACGAATATAAAGCGGGTATCGGAGCGGCTCACTCCATTCTACTCCTGCGCTTTGCTTACTCTCGAGTTTGGTCGTCGTCGAAGTTCATAAGCGATGGAAGCAACAGCTTCAACCAGTACCGCGACGGGAGCCAACGTCAGCGTTGCAGTACCAGTTCAACGAGAGACCCGGTCTTGCAAGAGATCGACTTGCTGTGTCTCACCGAGACGTGGAATAATAACAACAACGCAAAGGCAAAGAATAAGTCAAAGGATTCGCACCGGTGGTTCGTACGCACGCCGTGGCCGCGCGTAGCCGCGCCGGCGGCATCGACGTCTGCCGAAACGTACGACGACGCGCGCCGGTGCTCTTCGGCGGCGACGGGAACGTGGTCGTCCGACACCGGTGGAGTTACGCCGACAGGCGCGGCGAATACGCCGGCTTCACCGCCGTCTGCGACGACTACCGACAGGGCCACTACGGCAGCGACAACAACGGCGAGATCACCGTAATCACCTTCTACCTCTCGCCGAGCCTCCCCCGAGACGACGTTGCCGAGTTCCTGGCCCTGGCGATGAGTGACGTCGTCAACCGACACCCCCTAGTGCTTGTCGGCAACTTCAACGTGAACGTCCGCAAAGACGACTGGCTGGTCCGGCACGTGAACGACCGCTACGGTCTCGAGTGCGTGTCGGCCCTCAACAGCAAGCAGCCAACCACCATCCACGGGTCCAGCATAGACCTCGTCTTTGCGTCGACGACGTCGACCTCCTTGTGCGTCCAACCCCTACTCCCGGACCCCTTGACCGTGCACTTCAGCGACCACAAGGCGGTCGTCCTCCGCGTGCACTGAAGCGATGACTACTACTGCTACTACTACAACGATTCCAAGGCATTCCTCCCCCGAGAGCAGGGACCCGACTAAATCCAGAGGCATTCCCCACCGTCAACGCACGGAAGCAACACGCCTCCCCGACTGCCCTCCCGAGAGGGATAATAAAAACGAAAAGAAAAGAAAGAAAAGAATAATAATAAAGATCCAACCGATTGCCCCGCAGAGAGGGTGGGGTGCCAATGATGGCACTAAATAACACGTTACGTACTTACGTCTCTCGCCTCTCTCTCTGTCTCTCTGTCGTCTCGCAATCCAACTACTCAACCCTTACGACAACAACAACTACAACTACCACCGCCAACTACCACAACCTACGCCACGTGACCACCCCCAATGCTCTGCATTTACTGGTGTCCCTCACGCGGGGGCATGCGACGGAGGCTTTTTCAGAATACTGGCAGGAGAATTTAATAGTCGGATGCGAAGAATTAAGATGAGATATAAGCGTTTCTACAGTCGTGCCACCTTGATCCCAGATGTCGTCTAAGTACCGGAGGTAAACCTGAGGTTTATGCAGAAAAGAGCTTAATAGGGTGGCTTCAAGTTGCCCCATGAAAATATTGGCATAGGTCGGCGAAAATAGAGAACCCGTACTGGTTTCAAAAACTCGCAAAAAGTAAGACGAGTGAAATTCAGAATATTTGAGAGTTAAAACTAGTTTTAACAAATTTATGTACACTTCTGGCGCATGTTGGTGCGGGTTCTCTCATGAAGCTTTTGAAATAGCTTCAATTATTTCGACGAAAGGGATGTTTGTATACAATGCCACAACGTTAAGAGTAACAAGGAGGGTTCCACTGGGCAGGCGCCCACTCTTATTTATCTCTTCTATCATGCGGAGGAAGTGGGGGGTGTTCTGAACGAATGAAGGAAGAAGAGCCGGAAGGCCGGATGGGTAATGATTCAGAAACAGTAATAATGCTTTGGTTGGGGTAAAGTTATCCCAAGGGTTATTGAGCTGCCTATAAGCTTCAGTTTTGTATTTTCCCATAGGTAAAACAACTACGCTACCACCTTTTTCGGCCTCCTTTATGACTATGTCGGTTCCGGCTGATAGGGTATCAGCCCTCCACCTGTGCATAATGCGTGCGGTGCCCTACCAACTGCGCTATACCGGTGGCGCATTGTGATGAATGGCCACGTGAGTAATTGGCCGCGAACGTGAGCCAGCAGAACGACAGCGACGATGACGAGGAAGAGGGCTGCGGATGAGTGATCGCGGAGGCTGGAATGGCAACGGCTGGAAGCCAAGCGGCGGAACAGGGCGCGGTCCGTGGGAACTACCCCGTGGGACGCCTCGGCCACCTTAGACGGGACCCCGCTACCCTCCGCCAAGGCTCGAGAGGTCGTTTGGGCGCTGTTATTGAGGTGCTGGTGCGGCGACTGCTGACGCGCCATTACGGCTGTTGGGCGCTGCAGTTCCTGCTGTTGTAGTGGCTAGGAACGCGTCGCGACTGATAGTCAGCTGACTGGCCTATTGGGCATTGCTCTCGGACCTTCTGAACTGCGAGGTTATTTTGTGTATCTTTGAACTGTAGACTGTGTGTACGTGTGACCCAAACCCATCCTCTCTGTTACGTCTCGATGTTTACTTTGCTCACGTCCTGTGCTTGTCCTCCATCCCGTTGA
This sequence comes from Haemaphysalis longicornis, assembly GCF_048455015.1. Classification (NCBI taxonomy): domain Eukaryota; kingdom Metazoa; phylum Arthropoda; class Arachnida; order Ixodida; family Ixodidae; genus Haemaphysalis; species Haemaphysalis longicornis. Next base: position 18,998,553 of record NW_027526385.1, read on the forward strand.
ATATAGTCTTCGACGTGTTAAACAGTGTTCGTCTACTGCCTGCCTGCGTGGTCCTCGGCCCATTCATAACACGCATTTTCTCTAGACTTCTGGGGGGGCTCATATTTAGGGAGGTTCAGAGACCGGTCAACTAGCGCCGCCCCACGACAACTGAAGGAAACGCCGAGCATCTTTCCTTATCCCAGCGGCTCGCAACGTGAAACGTAGTGAACTGTCGAGGTAAAACAACGGCATTTCCGGACTGCTGGAGCCTGAACCCTCGTAATGCATTGAGCAAAACCGGAGTATATGGGACGAGCGATTCCCTAAGAACTGACACCTAGGATGCAGTCCGTATTACCAGTGCTATTCGGCTACTTGAAGGTGCTTTATAGCGCCGATTGAGGTGGTTGTCATTTTGTTGAATGATACAGCAATAAAGAAATCAAAGTAAAGAAAGAAGCAGCCGTGCTCGGAGGGGGGAATCGAACCCACGACCTCCGCATAACGCATGCAGTGCGACCAACTTCGCTATTCCAGCGGTGGATTTCCTCTCGACTTCAGCAGATGCAATCGAGGACTATCTTTGTTGTCTGTTCTTACTGAATCCCTGGTCCCATATATTTCTCTTCTGCTGAATGCATTACGACGGTTCAGGCTCCAGCAGCCCGGAAATGCGATTGGCTTACCCCGATAATTGATCACGTTTCACGTTGCGAGCTGCTGGGATAACGAAGACGCTCCGCGTCTCCCGCCTTTGCCAAATGGTGGCGCTAGTTGACCGGTCCCTGAACCCTCTTAAATGTAAGCCCCCATATTTATATATATATATATATTGTAATGAACAATTGGAGCAGGGAACGGTATGTGCGGAACCATGGCCAATCTACGCGCGGGTATGTGCTCCGGACCTGCAACGTTCATCATCAGTGCCTGTCTGTGCGTCTTGCAAGGTTATCTCTGACTTCGCCGTTTTTTGAAGAGACTGCTCTTTCTCGCCTCTCGCTTGGACAACTGATCGAATTAAACACCATTGGAAGTGGTGGAGGTGCGGTTTCAACGTCAACCAGCACGAATCCTGGAGCTTCGAAGCCGCAGGCTCCCAATGCCCACTACCCCCGTTGACGCTGTTGATCAACAAGCCCCAGCGATGCCACAGATCGTCTGCGCTGGTTCCATCCGTCAGCGCGATCCCCCATTCTTCAATGGCGAGGGCGATCATGATGCTGCGGATTGGCTCTCGACATACGAGCGGGTGAGTGCTCACAACAAGTGGGATGATCCCGCCAAGTTAAGCAACGTCGAGTTCTATCTCACGCAATTGGCTCAGACGTGGTTTTTGAACAACGCAAGTGACTTCAAAATATGGGGCGATTTTAAGACCCGCTTCCTTCAAGCATTTGGCATCCCGGCCGTACGCAGACTACAAGCAGAACAACGCCTCCGCGGAAGAGCGCAGACGCAGGGGGAGAATTTCATCAGCTACATCGAAGACGTTGTAGATCTGTGCAGGCGCGTCGACGTGGCCATGTCTGAAGCAGATAGGGTGAAGCATATTTTAAAAGGCATCGATGATGATGCGTTCACTATATTGCTTGCCAAGGACCCGAAGACCGTGACGGAGGTCGTGAGCCTCTGCCAAAGCTTTGATGAGCTGCGCAGGCAACGAGTGCTGGTCCGGCGATCTCTGGGGACAAATGCAGAACTCTCCGCTTTGACTTTTAATTCCGAGTACTCTTCACTTGAGACGAAGATAAAGGACTTCGTCCGCGAGGAAGTAGCACGCCAACTATCGATTGTGCCGTTCGTTCAAGAGCCACGCCAGCGGACGGAGGCACCGCCTTCATGCCTTCCTTCGTCTCTTCAGCGCACCATCCGGGAACAGGTCACCGAGGCCCTGCCAACAAATCGCCAAGTGGTAGCAGCTCCTGCTCCCCTTACTGTTCCCCAGGTAGCTACTGTTGCTCTTCCCCTGGCTTCACCGGCTGCATTAACCGGTCCCCTGACGTATGCTGAATGTGTCACACAGCCACCCCGACCATTTACCCATTCGTTCGAACCAACCATCCCAGTGACTGTGCCATCCAGCTATCAGCAAGTCTCCCAATTTCGACGTCCAGTGCAAGTGGTCGCGCAGCAATCCAATCCGTGGCGCACGCCGGACAATCGCCCTATATGATACTCTTGTGGATACGCCGGACATGTCGCCCGTTACTGCCGCCGTGTGGTGCCGCATCCTGAGGTTTTCAACACTCCAGGATACACGCCTAGGCACGTTCAGCATCGCGTATCCTCGAGGCCTTCCCCAACATCATTTGAGCCCGACCAGCCGACGTTCACCAGTCGCCGATCGCCTTCTCCCCGCCGCTGCTCCCTGTCGCGTATGCGCCGTCAGCCTGCTGCTCCGGAAGTGGGAAACTAATACCCGCAGTTCCAGAGGCACGAACTGCGTACTCAGCGAAAATTCAAAGTCCTCGTGCCTATCCACCGAACGTTATAGATGTAGTTGTTGAAGGAGTCCCTGCTCTCGCTCTAGTCGAGACCGCTGCCGCCATATCTGTTATAAGTGCTACACTCTGCCGCTCGCTGAAAAAAGTAATGACGCCGCTTTCTGGACTTTCGCTTCGGACTGCGAGTGCAGCACACGTGTCCCCGATAGCAGCCTGTACTGCTCGAGTGAGTATTCAAGGCACCTGCTATCCCATTGAATTTGTTGTCTTATCTTCGTGCTCCCATGATGTCATCCTTGGCTGGGATTTCCTCTCATGTCATCACGCTGTTATCGACTGTGCCCGAGCTGAACTGGAACTTTTTCCACAGTGTGACGTCTCTGGTGCCACAAAACTCGTACTTTCCGAAGACGTCGATATTCCGCCGCGAAGTTCAGTGTTAGTGGCTCTTTCTTGTGGTACCCTGCCGGATGGTCCTGTTCTATTTACGCCATCCGACCTTTTTGTTCGCCGAAAGCATTTATTTCTTCCGTTCGCCGTCCTTACGCTGCGTGCTGAACACACCACGATGTTTATTACCAACCTCAAAGACAACCCTGTCAGTCTGCTTCGCAGCGAGTCGATTGGCCAAATTGAACCTACTTCCTCCATTCTCAGCTTCGACATTTGCAATGACGCGCCTACCCTGCCGCTAACCGCCCTGACGTCATCCCGTCTCACCGACCAGCTTCTATCCGACGACGTGTTCACGAAGTCTCTCGACACCGCTTTGGATTATACCCAGCGCAAGCAGCTACTGAACCTTTTGCACGCGTTCCGTTCTTCATTTGACTGTCAACAAGCTCCCCTGGGTAGAACGTCAACGGTAGTCCACCATATCGACACTGGGACGCACGCACCTTTGAGGCAGCGACCTTACAGAGTGTCGGCGTCAGAACGCGGGATTATTAATGAACACGTCGAAGACATGCTGCAACGCGACGTCATTCGTCCGTCACAAAGCCCCTGGTCGTCGCCAGTAGTTTTGATTACAAAAAAAGATGGGTCCCTAAGGTTCTGTGTCGACTATCGACGCCTTAACAAGATTACCCGTAAAGACGTTTATCCCTTACCTCGGATCGATGACGCTCTCGATTGTCTTCACGGTGCCGAATTCTTTTCCTCCCTAGACTTGCGCTCCGGCTACTGGCAGGTGCCGGTGGCTGACTGTGACCGGCCCAAAACGGCGTTTGTGACCCCCGATGGGCTTTTTGAATTCAACGTCATGCCCTTTGGGCTATGCAACGCGCCAGCCACCTTTGAGAGAATGATGGACAACATCTTGCGCGGACTCAAATGGCATATTTGCCTCTGCTACTTAGATGATGTCGTTGTGTTCTCTCCTGACTTCGAAACACATCTTGCTCGTTTGCACCAAGTACTGAGCTGTCTCACTGCAGCTGGACTACAGCTCAATCTCAAGAAGTGTCGTTTTGGTGCACGTAAACTAACCATCCTGGGCCACGTTGTTTCGAAAGACGGCGTGTCACCCGATCCAGAAAAACTGCGTGCCGTTGCCAACTTTCCCAAGCCTAATTCAATGAAGACCCTCCGCAGCTTCATAGGGCTATGCTCTTATTTCCGGCGCTTCGTTCGCAATTTTGCTTCCATCGTCACCCCACTCACGCGGCTGCTCAACGGCGACAACAGTCTATCCGCGTGGTCTTCTGAGTGTGACGACGCCTTCACATCCCTGCGACGTCTACTAACCTCACCACCTATTCTCCGCCACTACGATCCCAGCGCTCCTACTTCAGTGCACACGGACGCCAGTGGTGTTGGTATCGGCGCCGTGCTCGTTCAGCGCAAGCCCGACTGCGACGAAAATGCCGTTGCGTATGCGAGCAGAACTCTCACCAAGACTGAGCGCAACTATAGCGTTACTGAAAAAGAATGCCTGGCGATAATTTGGGCCCTTACAAAGTTTCGCCCCTACCTTTACGGCCGGCCCTTCGACGTTGTCACCGACCATCACGCCCTGTGTTGGTTGTCGTCCCTAAAGGATCCCACGGGACGACTGGCCCGTTGGGCCCTCCGCTTACAAGAATATGACATTCGTGTTATCTATCGGTCTGGACGCAAGCATTCTGATGCCGACGCACTCTCGCGCTCCCCTGTGCCTGTTTATGCTACATGCATCGACGCCACGGATCCCTTATTGTCATCGCTGACCCTCACAGACATGGCCTCCCAACAAAGGAAGGATCCATGGATTGCTGCAATTGTTGACTTCTTGTCGCCAGCTTCAAAACGAATTCCGTCTAGGTCCATCCGTCACCAAGCTGCCCACTTCTCTATTCGAGACAACCTCCTCTACCGCCGGAACTACATGTCAGACGGTCGGAAGTGGTTGCTAGTGGTGCCACGTAGCTTACGAAGAGAGGTGTGTTTCGCCCACCATGCGGATCCGCAGAGCGCCCATGCAGGAGTCCTGAAGACTTATACTAGGCTGCGCCACAGGTATTACTGGAGGGGAATGTACGCCTTCGTGCGCAAGTACGTTCGCGCATTCCCCGGGTGTCAACAACGCAAGACACCTGCTCCGAAGCCAGCTGGCACGCTGCAGCCCTTGCCGTGCCCCGTTCGTCCATTCAAGCGAGTCGGTATCGACCTCTACGGCCCTTTACCACACACCCCTTCTGGCAATCGCTGGATCATCGTGGCTGTAGATCACCTCACGCGCTACGCTGAAACAGCCGCGTTGCCCGCTGCCGCTGCGCGCGACGTCGGGGGATTTATCCTCCGTTCCCTTGTTCTGCGCCACGGTGCACCCCGGGAACTGCTCAGTGACCGGGGGCGGGTATTCCTCTCTGAGGCTGTTAAAGCGCTTCTGACCGAATGCAACATTGTGCATCGCACCACGACCGCATATCATCCACAAACGAACGGGCTCGCCGAAAGGTTCAACCGTACGTTGGGGGACATGCTTGCGATGTACATCGCTTCGGACCATTCGAACTGGGACGTGGTACTCCCCTTTGTGACGTACGCATACAACACGGCGGTACAGAGCACAACGCGTTTTTCACCTTTCTTTTTACTTTACGGCCGCGAACCTTCTTGTACCATGGACACTATCCTACCATACAGCCCTGACGCTTCCGAACGCCGACATCTTTCCGAAGTGAGGCATCATGCCGAGGAATGCCGACAGCTTGCCCGTTCGTTCACGGCAAATGACCAGGGTCGTCAGAAGCAGCATCATGACCAGAGCCACTCCTCGCCCACTTTTCATGCTGGTGATCTAGTTTGGCTGTGGATACCTTCTACAACGCCAGGTCTTTCTACGAAGCTGCTTTGCAAATACCACGGCCCTTACCGTGTCATCAGTTCTCCATCACCTGTAAACTACGTGGTTGAACCGTTAACTCCGTCAGCCGATCTCCGCCGTCGTGGTCGCGAAACTGTTCATGTCAGCCGCTTAAAGCGATACTACGACCCTCTCGTCCTGGACTCGCCGTAAGTCACCAGGATGGCTCCTTCTTCGGTGGGGGGTGATTGTAATGAACAATTGGAGCAGGGAACGGTATGTGCGGAACCATGGCCAATCTACGCGCGGGTATGTGCTGCGGACCTGCAACGTTCATCATCAGTGCCTGTCTGTGCGTCTTGCAAGGTTATCTCTGACTTCGCCGTTTTTTGAAGAGACTGCTCTTTCTCGCCTCTCACTTGGACAACTGATCGAATTAAACCCCATTGGAATATATATATATATATATATATATATATATATATATATATATATATATATATATATATATATATATATATATATATATATTGTAAGCTATGACTAAGGCAGACATTAGCAGCCGTATGTGGACATTCTCCTCAGTGGCTATGTGCCAGATGTTATGTGCCACCAGCCTCGCTCGCCGCGCACATCGTCGTCCACGCTATCATCATCGGGATGTTCTGGAATCTCTGCGCTCGACCTGAGCTCGCTAGCCTGTCGCTCTCTGCGGGATTAGTTTAATAAACCGGTGCCCGACGACTCCTGGCCTGTGCCTCACAAGTGGTGGAGGTAAAGCGGTCTGATCCTTCGTACCTCGACCCCCGACTTACCCCTGGAGCTCCGTTCAGGTCGTCGCTTACCACAAGAGGCCATGCCGATGACATCTGAATCAGCCAGCGCGGCGGGTTCAGCCGTTCCACCCACCGTGCTTCGTAACCAGCCGCGAGCGGGACCCTCCCTTCTTCACTGGGCTTCCAGGCGATGACGTCCAGGATTGGCTGGATGAATACAACCCAATCAGCTCTTTCAATCGGTGGGACGATGTCTTCAAGCTCCGTAACGTCTCCCTTTCCCTCAGAAAAGTAGCGAGGACGTGGTCCTACAACCACGAGCGCGACTTCACTGACTGGCAGCGATTTACTTCCGAGCTGCGCCTATTCTTCGGCACGTCGTCTACGCGTACGGAAGCCGCCAAAAAGAAATTGGACGAGCGCATACAAAGACCTGGTGAGTCGTACACATCCTACATTGAGGGCGTTCTCGCATTATGCCAGCGTGCCAACAAAGATATGACGGAGGACAGCCGAGTGCGCCATGTCCTGAAAGGAATTTCTCCCTTCGCATTTAACGCGCTGGTCGCACAGAACCCCACTAGCGTTAACCAGGTCGTAACGATGTGTCAGCGCCTCGACGACCTGCAGTCCCTCCGTGTGCAGCCAACACACTGGGACTCCCGCGCTTCCATGGACGAAGCGGACTTGCGCTCCATGATAAGATCAATTATCCGCGAGGAACTGGGAGTGCAGACACCGCTCGGTTTTTCAGAATCACGACGCGAGACATCTCCTCCGGATCTGCGCGAGATGATCAAACAAGAGTTGGCCTACCTTATGCCTGCCTCCCCATCAGCAACAGATATTCATCCCGGCTCAACTCAAGCCGCATTGGCTTCGCTGCCTTATGCTTCCAATGCCCCGATTTTGACACCTCTCTCCGACTCGGTATGTTCGCCTTTGGCACCTGTGTCTGCCCCTGTTTCTCGACCGCCCATGCTCACCCGGTCTGACCATGTGCATCCTCACCCAGTGCCACCTGCTGGTCCCGTTCAGTTTCTGCCAGGTCCTCCTCAGTTCGCGTATGGCTACCCTGCTTGGCGTCCGTCCCGCCAACCTGTTTCTATTGTGACATCCGGGGGCATATCTCTCGTTTCTGCCGAAGACGCCAACAAGATGAAAGGCTCGCGTACTCCCCCGTTCCACAAAGCAGGAGTCAACCGTCTTACGACTATTATTCTCAAAGGTTCCTGTACGCACAACGTTCGCCGTCACCCGCAGACTACCAGGACCAGCACCGCAGCTCCCGCCCGCCGAGACGATCTTCCCCAACGCCCTTCCGCCGCCGCTCTACCTCGCCGCTTCGTCCTGCCTCCCAGAACACGGAAAACTAAAGGCGGCAGTTTCTGGGGGCGAAACTGCGTCACTTCGGAATTCTGGAAGTCCTCCTCATCGACCATCGAACACGTTATCAGTTTTAGTTGAAGGAATTAGTGTTGAAGCTCTTGTGGACACTGGTGCGAGCATTTCGATAATTCACGAAAGTTTATGTTCTCTACTGCGAAAAGTAAAAGCTCCATATTCTGGCCCGGCTCTACGAGGTGCGAACTGGACTGTGTACAGCTGGACTGTCTGGACTGTGTACAGCTCGTGTTTTTATCGACGGCATTCGACACCACATTCAGTTCGCAGTACTGGCATCATGCGTTCACCAACTGATATTAGGCTGGGATTTTCTGAAATCGGCGTCTGCTGTGATTTCTTGCGGTGAACCGATGATTCATATGAATGATACAGGCTTGGCCAGTGTTTCGGATACTGCAGACTTGCGATTGGTGGCGTCCTGCGACTTAACTCTTCCCCCTGCTCAAGACACTATAATCTCGGTTAATTCGGACAATATTCTCGACGGTGATGTACTCATTGCTCCGACAGGAAAACTCCCCCTTCATGGCGTAGTCATATCCCCCTGCCTCGTCCGTTTTTCTACGGGAACTGCTCTTCTGGCCGCAGCGAATACTACAGCCGAAGCGGTTTTCTTGCCCCGAGGGACCACCGTTGCTTGTGCTCCGCGCGACGATGCAGTGAATGTCGTCTCATTGGGATCTGTCACGTCGGACGATCATTCGGTGAGCACTAAGCCTTCATCCTTTCCCATTAGTGCAACAATCAGTTCGGATCTTGACCCAGAGCAACAGGAAATGCTATTGGCTCTTCTGGGGAAACACGAAATTTTATTTGATTCTTCTTCTACCATCTTACGGCAGACCTCCGCAGCCACCCACCGAATCGACACAGATGGCTCGTGTATCATTCGACGTCGCCCGTATCGCGTCTCACTGAAGGAGCGTCAAATCATTCAGGAACACGCCGACGACATGCTGAAGAAAAACATAGTTCGCCATTCAACCAGCTCCTGGTCATCGCCCGTTGTTCTAGTCCAGAAGAAGGACGGATCTGTACGATTTTGTGTGGATTACCGGGCGCTTAACAACATAACTCAGAAAGATGTCTAATGATGATGATGATGTTTGGTGTTTTATGGCGCAAGGCCGACGAGGGCAAAGAGCGCCAAAACGGTGGTTAGGTATGAAGGATGTAACCGTAAACGCTAAAACCATTCAACAAAAAAACAAGTGAATTCAGTAAAAGACAATGAGGATGGCTGGGGTAAAAGGCCAGGTTGTGATTGTGCGTGGCATGAAATCGTGTTTAAAAGCAACTACGCGTGATAGGAAACGAGGTGTAAAAACTTGATGTCACTAAGAAACTTAAAAGTGCGTTGTACAGGAATCATGGGGTCATCCCCTAAAAACAATGCTGGGTGTAGTGGAAAGTGTTGTCTGTAGAGGTCGGCAAAGTGTTTCTGTCGTGTTGTGTAGAGTGCTTTACATTGAAGTACCACATGGATCCCGGATAGGCCATCTCCACACCTGCTACACAAGGGTCTTGGAGATCCCGTGAGCAGGTATGAGTGTGTTGCATGCGTGTGGCCTATCCGTAATCGAGCCAGGGTAACTTCATTTTGCCTGTTGTGTGTGTCAGTGGTGTATGCTCCCACGACTGTCTTTATAACGTGTAGTTTGTTGTCTGCCTGTTCATTCCAGTGTGCTTGCCATGTATTGCGAAGGTGCTGTCTAATGAGTGACTTAAGGTCAGTGTACGGTATTGTTCTTATGTCCACTGTGTTTGCAAGTGCAGCAGCAGCGGCCATTTGATCTGCTGTCTCGTTTCCGGTGATACCCGAGTGACCTGGCACCCAGCATACGGTCACTTCAAGACTTAATGCATATGCTGACATAATGGTTTTGTAAACTAAATGAATAACATGGTTTTTACAAAGCTGCTTAGATGACAATGCACGTACTGCACTCAAGGAATCTGTAAAGATGATGGACTTGGGAATTTTATGATGAACTATGTGCTTTAAAACCAGAAATATGCCATAGGCTTCAGCCGTAAAAATGCTGCTTTTCGAGTTTAGGGTGTTAGATACCCTAAAATCAGGTCCGTGCGCAGCACACGAAACAATACGGGCTGTTTTTGACGCGTCGCTAAAAAATTCTGCACACTTGTATTTCTCTTGAAGGAACATGAAGTGCTGAAGAATTACAATTGTGGGTACTCGTTTTTTGTCAATTGCTACAAACGACAAATCGCACGACACGAGGCGAAGCTGCCACGGTGGTAAAAAGTCGGAAAGGGTTGATTTGTAGGTGTCTGAAAAGGTGATAGATAATTCTGACACTTCCTGTCTCACCCTATGTGAGAACGGAGCAGAGATAGATGGACGATTAAGAAGAAGTTGGGACATGGGTGCATCACAAATAAATGGTTTGAAAGGATGGTCGGTTATAGACGAAATTTTAAAAGCGTACAGAAGATCTATGTATGTTCGCTGATGATCTAGGGACCATTTATCGCACTCGACGTATAGGCTTTGTACGGGGCTTGTACGGAAAGCGCCCGACGCGAGGCGGAGGCCTAAGTGAAGCACTGGGTCTAGCATTTTCAGCGCTGTTTTTGTTGCTGACCCATAAACCACGCTGCCATAGTCCAAGAAGGACCCCACCAAGCTTGTGAAGACACGTAAGAGGAGTTGCTTGTCCGCGCCATAGGAGTGGTGTGAAGGGACCTTAAGTATGTTTATTGCTTTGATGCATTTATGTTTTAGTTGTGTGATGTGAGGGATGAATGTTAGTTTCTCGTCTAATACGACGCCTAGAAATTTGTGTTCCTTTTTTACAGGAATCAAGTCACCATTCAATTTAATTTCAGGGTCGGGTTGGATACCGCGCCTCCTTGAGAAAACGACGCAGGTACTCTTTCCAGGATTAACCCTAAAACCGTTTTGATCCGCCCAGCGAGCAAGCTTGTTTGCCCCAAGCTGGATCTGCCGTTCACATATGGACATATTACACGATTTAAATGATATTTGTATGTCGTCCACATACATCGAACAGGAGGTTGTTGGTGGCAATGGCTTTCGAACTGAATTCATTTTGACTATAAACAAAGTGCAGCTCAAAACACCACCTTGAGGCACGCCATTCTTCTGCACGTGAACGTTTGAGAGTGCCGAACAAACTCTGACACGAAATGTTCGTAAAGATAGCTAGCTGGACAGAGTGTTCAGCATGTTACCAGATATACCAAAGGATTTGAGGTCTCTAAGGATGCCATAGCGCCATGTAGTATCATATGCCTTTTCAATATCAAAGAACACGGTCATGCAATACTGCTTATGAAGATAGGCATCTTTAATGTAAGATTCTAGCGCTACTAGTTGGTCATTTGTAGACCGCCCCGCCCTGAAGCCCACCTGGCAGCTCTCGAGAAGACCATTGTACTCAAGAAAGTACACGAGTCTCCTGTTGATCATCTTCTCGAGAAGCTTGCCCAGGCAGCTTGTGAGGGCGATAGGTCTATAACTGGCAGGAGAAGAAGGGTCTTTACCCGCCTTCAGAAACGTCACTACAATAGCCTCCTTCCAAGATTTTGGGATGTGCCCCGAAAGCCATATGTTATTGTATAGGTGTAGGAGTGTTTCAAGTGTATCTGGGTGTAGGTGTTGTATCATGGTGTATGTAATCTGATCTGCGCCTGGAGCTGAAGGTTTACATGTGCTCAGGGCAGCCCTCAACTCATACAGTGTAAATTTAGAATTATAACCAGATTTTGACCTGTTATTGTCATGTAGGGACTTTTTTTCAGAAGGATTTTTATGTTTCAGGAAAGTGTCTGTGTAGTGTGCAGAGCTGGACACGTGTTCGAAGTGTTGTGCAAGTGTGTTAGCCTGGTCTTCCAGTGTGTCCCCTGTTGTACTAACCAGGGGCAGGCTGTGTGTCTGTTGTCCTTTTAGTTTTCGTATTCGTGTCCAGACTTTGTGTGTGTCAGTGTATGAGTTGATGGAAGTGAGGAAGGTGCGCCAACTCTCCCTTTTCGCCTCACGACGCACTCGCTTCCCAAGAGCCTTTGCCCGTTTAAAAGAAATGAGGTTATCCGACGTGGGGTACCGGCGAAGGACACCCCACGCCTTGTTCTGGGCCTCTCGCGCCCGCCTGCAGTCCTCGTTCCACCAGGGCCTCCTTGGGCTGCAGGACCCACTGGAGGCCTGGGGAATGGACTTTTCGGCGGCGTCGAGGATGTGCGCCGTGACGTGTTGGGCGGCTTCCTCCACGTGTAGGTGTTTTATGGATGTGTGGTATAGTTGAGATGTTTGTGTGAATGTGCTCCAGTTTGCTTTTGATTCATTAAACCTTTTATGGGAAGGTGGACTGCTCGGGCCTATACCTATATACGTTAATGAAGTGGGGAAATGGTCACTACCATATGGGTCCGTGCCCACACCCCACTCAAGACATGGGAAGAGAACTGCGGAACCAATAGCCAAGTCAAGATGCGAGTATGTATTGTGTCCTAAGTTATGGTATGTAGGCTGTTTTTGTTGAAAAGGCATGCTCCGGAGGATGTAAGAAACTTCTCTATCAGGCGACCTCGGGCATCCCTTCTAGAGGAGCCCCAAAGAGAGTTGTGCGCATTAAGGTCGCCTGTTATGATGTATGGTTTCGGCAGCTGGTCGACCAGCGCCTCGAAGTCAGAGCTCAGAAGTGCAAAATCAGGAGAGATGTAAATGGAGCATACCGTTATTAACCTATTAAATATTATCGTACGGATTGCTACAGCCTCAAGGACAGTGTTCAGAGTGACAGGGTGGCAGGCTAAGGATTTCCGGGCGACAATTGCCACACCTCCTGAAGAGTGTGTGCAGCCAACCCTGTCCTTTCTGAATACCATGTACCTATTTAAGAAATTTGTGTGTTTAGAATTGAGGTGGGTTTCCTGGAGACACATGATACTTGGCTGACTGGCATGCATAATCTCATACACATCGTCAAGATTTTTAAGGAGGCCTCTGCAGTTCCATTGGATGATGTTTTCTGTTCCCATTATTTAAGTTTAAGAATAACTGGAGTGTGTGTGTGTGTGTTTGTTCATGTGTCGTCTTTCAGGGCTGTTATTCTAGGATTTTTAGGCTTTTCTGTCTGCTTGGACATCGGAGGCCGCTCCTTGCGCTGCGTAGCAGGCAGCAACGGCGTGACATCCATCTCCTCGTCGGATGCCAGAAGGGTGCCCGGCGGACCAGGCCCCCCGGACTTAGCCCTCTTTCGGGAGCCCTTCGTTTGAGCCGCCACCGCCGCGGGCGTCCGGGGTACCAGAGGTGGCACGGGAGGGGCGGTGGCGGCGGGAGCCGATGCGGGGCCCCCGGTGTCCATCCGGTCGGCAACCTCCAACGCACTGGAGGACGGGGAGGCAGAGGCGGGAGCGGCACCGGTCCCCACAGAAGAGGTTGTCACCACAACCGCTGCTGCCTCAGCAAGCGGCGTGGCAACGGATTGGGCTGCCTGAGGCACCCCAGGGGGGGGCGGAGGAGGGACCAGGTCAGACTCGCTGAACTGGGTCCCTGTGGACACCAGACGCCGCTCCGCCCCCCGGTGAGCCGCGTCGGCGTACCTCCCCAGGGGGAAAGAGGCGAACCTCTTCCGTGCCTCTGGGAAGGTGATGTTCTCTGTTACTTTGACATTGATGATTTTCTTTTCTTGTTGGAATTTCTCACATTTGCGGGAGTACGCCGCGTGCGATCCCCCGCAGTTAACACAAGTGAAGGTGGTGGAGTTGCAGTTATCTGTCGGGTGGTCCTGTGCGGCGCATTTGGCACAGGTCGTTTTGCCGCGGCAAGAGTTGGTACCGTGCCCGATCCGCTGGCATTTGAAGCAGCGGCGCGGGTTTGGTATGTACGGTCGGACTGGACATCGTATGAAGCCTGCATTGACCGACTCGGGGAGCCTTGAGCAGTCAAATGTCAAGATCAAGTGTTTCGTACGAATTTCGGTGTCATTTCGACGCATGATTATCCTTCGCACTGCCGTCACGCCCTGATCTCGAAGGCCATCGAGCAGAGCTGTTTCTGTTTCGTTCATCAGGTCAGGATCGGAGATGACGCCCTGGGAACTGTTCAGCGTGCGGTGGGGTGTGATCTTTATGTCTGTATCTACCATGCGGGTTTGTTTGAGGAGGTTGATAGATTGCTGCCTGTTGTTAATTTCTACCAGGATTTCCCCTGTTCTGAGTTTCTTGGCTTTGTAGGATTTCCCTACAATGCCCTCAAGGAACTTGGAGATGAGAAAAACAGACTGTGCAGTGACGGGCTTTGACTTGTCAAGAGATTCCATTATTAGAAAGCGGGAAAAATTGCCAGGTTTTGGAAATGTCAGCTCTGTCAAGGGAGGAAAGGAGACTTCGGTGCGGCCCCTTTTCGGGGGCCGATCACGTTTTTGGGGGGGGTTTGAATTATCCATGTAGCATAGGAAAAAGCAGGGAGACGGGGGTACTTTCTTCTTTGACCTTACCCTGGTAGCCAAAGAGGTCCCGGAGCTCCCTGCCTGGTAAACAGACAGGGAGCCCATCCGCCGGAGCTTGACCTGGGCTCCGACGGCCACCGTTCGTGGTTTCTAACCCTCCACCTATAAACACATCGCCACGGTTGGATCCAGCTTATGTTTGGGGGCTCGGGGTCCGCGGTATCGCCAGTACCGTCACCAAGATTGCTCAAGGTGCCCCGTGCGGGGAGAAAGATGTCTATCCGATGCCTAGAATTGATGATGCTTTGGACACCTTGTAAGGGGCCGAATACTTCTCCAGTCTGGATTTGAGATCGGGATACTGGCAAATTCCCATGCACGAGCAAGACAAAGAAAAAACAGCTTTCAGCATGCCTGACGGTCTTTACGAATTTAACGTAATGCCGTTCGGGTTGTGTAACGCTCCGGCCACATTTGAATGCATGATCGATACGGTTTTCCACGGCTTAAAGTGGAAGACGTGCCTATGTTACCTTGACGACATAGTCGTATTTTCTTCTACTTTTCCCGAACATCTCCGGCGGCTTAACGAAGTGTTAACTTGCCTTTCAAACGCCGGCCTGACCCTTAACACAAAGAAATGCCACTTTGCAAGCAAGTCAATCAAGGTATTAGGTCACCTGGTGAGCAAAGAGGGAATCCGGCCCGACCCTGAAAAAATCAATGCCGTACTAAATTTTTCTCGCCCAAACCGTCAAAAAGAACTTCGCAGCTTCTTAGGATTGGCCTCCTACTTCCGCCGCTTCATTCCAAACTTCGCTTCAATCGCTTCCCCTCTACATAAACTGCTGTCTTCTGACACACAGTTTCTATGGTCCGACGACTGCGAAGCTGCCTTTCAGAAACTGAAGTGTGCCCTAACCTCTGATCCCGTACTCGGCCATTTTGATGAAACAGCGCCCACTATACTACACACCGACGCCAGCGGACTCGGCATTGGGGCTGTTCTGTTACAGCGCAGGACATCTTCTGTTGAGCAGGTGATTGCCTACGCCAGCCGGACATTGACACCTGCTGAGAAAAATTACACAATAACAGAGCAGGAGTGCCTCGCTGTAGTTTGGGCAGTTCAAAAGTTTCGTCCATATCTGTACGGGCGTCACTTCACTGTGGTCACGGACCATCACGCCCTTTGTTGGATATCTTCCCTAAAGAACTTGACCGGGCGGCTAGGCCGTTGGGTACTCCGCTTACAAGAGTACAGCTTCACCGTCGTCTACAAGACTGGCAAAAAGCACGCGGATGCAGACGCTCTGTCACGCTGCCCGTTATCCCCCGCTCAAGATGACATTCAAGCGCTTTCTGAATCAACGACAGCCTTACGGATCGCCGCTGTGGACACTTGCACGGAACCACTTTCTGAATTGGCCTCTCACCAAAGGTCCGACACTTACTGTCGCAACCTCATTGACCTGTTAGACGGTTCCGCTCAACCACGCAATAGTCGTTCACGCCGCCAGCTCCGCCAATTTCGACTCAGTAATGGAACCCTTTACCGGTACAACTACCACCCAACAGGCGACAGATGGGTGCCCGTCATTCGCCGTGCCCTCCAACGCAAAATTTTAGACATTTCACGACGACGCTACCGCGGGCCACCTTGCCTTCCACAAAACGTATGACCGTATCAAGAGCCGCTTCTTCTGGCCCGGCCTATCCACCTCTGTTGCCAAACACGTTGCATCGTGCGTATTGTGTCAGCGCCGCAAACGTCCAACTTCGGGACCTGCAGGCACACTGCAACTCCTGCCGTGCCCCTCCTCTCCTTTCGAAGTCGTTGGCATCGATCTCTACGGTCCTCTTCCCGTCACTTCGGCTGGACATCGGTGGGTCATTACCGCAGTGGACCACTTGACACGATACGCGGAAACAGCTCCTATTCGCACGGGCTGCGCTTTAGAGGTGGCTGAATTCTTTTTGAAGACGATATTTCTGCGACATGGACCGCCCAGAGTGCTTCTTAGTGACCGAGGCCGGGTATTTCTTTCGGCCGTGCTTGCAAAAGTTCTTCGCGCCACCGAAACTGTACATAGAACCACGTCCAGCTACCACCCTCAAACTAATGGTTTGACCGAACGTTTTCATCGCACGCTCTCGGATATGATTTCCTGTTACATTCAGCCCGACCATAAAAACTGGGACGTCATTCTCCCCTTCGTCACCTACGCCTATAATACAGCGGTTCAACGAACCACGGGATTTTCGCCATTTTTCCTTGTTCATGGGCGCCCACCTTCAACTGTTCTCGATAATTCTTTCTTGACTGCGCCTGTGGCCTCTGCATCCAACAGTATCGATTACTTTATTTCTCGCCTGTCTTACAGCCGCCATCTCGCTCGTCTCAGGACGACAGCCTCACAGGAAGACCGCTAGTCAAACTACGACGCTTCGCACCGCGTTGTCTCGTTTCGAGCCGGCGATCAGGTCTGACTTTCCACTCCGCTCCGGACCCCAGGACTGTGCGAGAAGTTCCTTCCCCGCTTCGTAGGCCCTTACACTATCCAGGCACAGACTTCACCGGTAAATTACCGCGTTACGCCCACCTCTGTGTCACCGACCGCCGTTGTCGCGGCACTGAAGTTGTACACGTTTCCCGGATGAAGCCTTTCAACTCCCGGAATCCGCCTTAAGCGCCCGTGTCGGCCGCTTCAGCCCCGAGGGAAATGTTGTAAGCTATGACTAAGGCAGACATTAGCAGCCGTATGTGGACATTCTCCTCAGTGGCTATGTGCCAGATGTTATGCGCCACCAGCCTCGCTCGCCGCGCACATCGTCGTCCACGCTATCATCATCGGGATGTTCTGGAATCTCTGCGCTCGACCTGAGCTCGCTAGCCTGTCGCTCTCTGCGGGATTAGTTTAATAAACCGGTGCCCGACGACTCCTGGCCTGTGCCTCACAATATATATATATATATATATATATATATATATATATATATATATATATATATATATATATATATATATATATATATATATATATACAGTCGAACACGGATATATCGAACTCCAAAGGGATCGCAAAATAGTTCGATATATGAAAAATTCGATATAAAAAATATGGGCTCTGAGAGCTCACTTGGGGCGGACGACTACTTACCGATGGGCGCATTCAAGAATGACAACTAATTATGCACTAACGATGCAACAGGATGCTTTATTTGCGTGAAAAGAAATCGCTGATCTTGGCCTGCTTCTTCGTCCTGTACATGGAATTAAAGACGCTGGTCTCGATATTCTCGAGGCTATCCAGATGTGACAGCCCAGTTCCTCCCATGTCACCGAAACTACGTAGAATCAAGTTGAACGCAGCCGGCAGTTCACCAGCGGAGTACGATCGTGTAGCCGCATCCTAGTCCGGACGATCTTCACCACTCGAGCTATCAGACTGGGTTCCTGCAACCGCAGCTACGATATCCTCGTCACCGACGTTCGCAACAGCCTAAACATTGCTGTCAGCGTTCACGAAGTCGCCGGCAGACAGTCCGGCTGGAACAGCAGCCGGGAAAAGGGACGACAGCTCGCGAAACGTGTCGACCATGCCCTATTCGTCATCGTCGCCGTCTTCGCAAACTTCCGAATGTTCGGCCGTCACGAATCCTGCCTTCCGGAAGCAGTTGGCCACGCTCTCCTTTACGCTGTTCCAGGCACCCGTCATCATGTGAATGGCCCCCAGCTGGTCAACTTTAAGCTCGGTGCCGACGCGGAGGTTCATCAAAAGCCTATCGAGGAGTCGCCTCCTGTACCCAACCTTGAACGAAGCTTGAGCGGCTGAAGCCTGGCTGTTGTGTTCGGTGGCAGAATCTTGAGCCCGATGTTGTCAAGCTCGCAGGTGGTTTAGTTGGCGGAGTAGTTATCCATGAGAAGGCAAGCGTGACACTCCGACGCCCCGGCTTCTGTCCCTGTTGGGTTTCGGCGAAGGCACTAAGCGATCGCGGAAATCGGGGGTGCAGATACCGCCGAAGAGCAGCTTCCATCTCGCGCGGTGTCCGATATACCCAATGTCGGGAAAAATACCGTTCGATATAAACGTACGAATTCCTATACTTTTATACAGAATTTTCAAGGGGATAATTCATGAGTTCGATATAGACAATAATTCGATATACCCGTGTTCGACTGTATATAGATAGATATATATATGTATAGACAAAGATATATATATATATATATATATATCATTCCTGTTGAAGACTTGTCTCGAAGTCGAAACGTCGAAATAAACCCTCCGCTGTTGCTGTTACCGAGGTTTCTTACTTTGTGTTCACCACGCCTTCGGCCCCATCGCCAGCATGCCAGTTATATATATATATATATATATATATATATATATATATATATATATATATATATATATATATATATATTTATATATATATATATATATATATATATATAGGAAGCTACAGCGCAGCCACAGGAAGCCACAGCGCACCTCACCGAGTCCACGGCTCCGCTTTCCTACAAGTGGTGACCCGGACGTGATCCCCGGCCAGCGGCACACCGACATGGTGACGTTGGGGATCCGCCGATACCAGCTTTCGAGCCACGGCACCTCAGAGGATGGTTCTTCAAGTTCGAGGCTACCCTCTTGCTCAACCACGTCACTGTACAGCCTCTGAAGAACTCCATCCTCTGGGGAAACGCTTCCGTTAGAGCTCCGCTGTGTCCTCGTCCTCCCACCGCCCAGCGCCACCCCCTACGATGACCTCCGCGCTGCCGTGCTCGCGCACTACGGCCTCACGGACGACCTGTTTCGGCCCGCACCAGAGGAGGAACACGCACGCTCTCCGCACACACCGCAGCCGCCCATTGTACCCTCTGCGCCATTGCCTTCGTCCGCGGCCACTAGTATCGGCCACCTAGACGCCACATCCAGCGCGGCAGCCGCCCCTACACCGACGCCACCAACTTCACCAAATCATGTCGCGACCGGCGCAGTGACAACCAGCCACGACAGCGTTTGGGCTCGAATTGATTTTTTTATTCCTCCAGCACGAGCGCACGTGAGCGTGCGCCTCGTGGTTCCGCCTTTGTCGTCGTCGTCGTCTCGGCGCGGTGGATACGCGTCGCTACAGAGCTCCCCCTTGTAGGAAAGCGGAGCCGTGGACTCGGTGAGGTGCGCTGGGGCTTCCTACATTTTATTGGGGTGCACAAGGCCCGGCCGGAACTGGAGTGGGAGCGGCGTAGACAAGCGACCGCCCAGGCGCTCGGTCGTGTTCGATCTGTTCTGTCTCGTGGCGCGTGGCACTGCTGACGCAGCCGGGCAAGCACCGCTGCTGATGATGATTGTGGGATGCAGGGGTGATGATGATAGTGGCGCTGTTAGCGGGTGAAGCTGCCGCCACTACATATATATATATATATATATATATATATATATATATATATATATATATATATATATGTATATATGTATAGTGAACCAGAATAGGAAATGCGGGGCTCGTTTGAATAAGACAGAAATAAGGGTTGGCAGTCAAGAAAACCTCGGAAAGCAGAGGGGCGGATATAGTAAGTCATAGAAACAGATAAAGAATTTGGAAAGAAAGTGGAGAAAGAATGTCCGCCAGGTGAGATCCGAACCCACGACCTCCAGAATACCGGTCTGGTGTGATAACCACTACGCTACCGGCGGGGTATTTTTCACCTCCTCTTTCTGGGTTATTTATGTTAAGGTATTTTTTGTTTCCTATGCTTGGGGGTGGTAGCCAGTACCAGTCCGGCTTCTCGGGGTGAAGGGGACCTCCTTTTTAACCCCCGGGCCGTGACTCGAGTGTCTACGACATGTCGAGAGTGGTCGACCAGCGTTGAACCCTTTTAAGCTCCCTATGGCACCAAGACTGCAAGAACAGAGGCCCTCGCTATGCATGTAGCGAATCAGAATAGGAAATGAGGGGCTCGTTGAAATAAGATGGAAATAAGGGTTGGCAGTCAAGAAAACCTCGAAAAGCAGAGGGGAGGATATAGTAGGTCATAGAAACAGAGAAAGAATTTGGAAAGAAAGTGGAGAAAAAATTCCCGATAGGTGTGATCCCAACCCACGACCCCCCGAATTCCGGTCTGGTGCGATAACCACTACGCTACCGGCGGGGCTATTTTTCTCCTCGATTTTCTGGTGTATTTATGTCAATGTAATTTTTTTCCTGTGCTTGGTGGTGGTAGCCAGCGCCGCTCCGACTCCTCGGGGGGAAGGGGACCTTCCTTTTAACCTCCGGGCCGTGACTCGAGTGTCTACGACATGTTTAGAGTGGTCTACCAGCGTTGAACCCTCTTAAGCTCCCTATGGCACCAAGAGCGCATTTTTTCTCCACTTTCTTTTTTTCTAAATTTTTTATCTGTTTCTATGACCTACTATTACCTTGCCTTTGCTTTCCGATGTTATCTTGACTGCCATCTCTTATTTGGCTTACACAAACACACACACACACACACACATATATATATATATATATAGTGTGAGCACAGTCTTTCAGTCTTATCGGATATCGTGTCCTGGAGTGGTCAATCTCACCACAATCCGCACCATCCAGGAACACTCCCATTACCATCATCATAGGGCCGACGGGCGCGTTCGTTTCGGGCCCCATCTTGGCTGGTCTCACACCAAAGCCGGTTGCACCGTTGCCTTGCAATAAACGCTTCACCAGGACCCCTGGTCGATGTCTCTCAAGTGGTGGAGGTTGCCAACATCGATCTTTCGTACCTGGACACCTTCTGGCACTTTCCTGGAGCTCCGTTCAGGTCGGCGACTTGCCACAATGACTACGGCTAATGCGACGATGGCTAGCACTCCAACCTCTTGCTGGACTGTCACATGCCAGCAGCGTGACCCCCCGTTGTTCACTGGACTCCCCTGAGACGACGTAGAAAACTGGCTTGACACCTACAACCGTGTGAGTGCCTTCAATCGATGGGACGACTCCTTCAAGCTACAGAACGTGTCGTGGTCTCTGACCCAGGTTACAGAAACTTGGTTTTACAACAACAAAGCAGATTTGACGGACTGGGATTGCTTTACAGCTGAACTGCGTCGTATTTTCGGGACTGCCTCCAGATGTGCAGAAGCGGCCAAAAAAAATTGCAAGACCGCATTCAACAACCAGGCGAGTCATATACGTCATACATTGAGGACGTTTTGGCCCTCTGTCGACGCGCCAACACAGACATGGTGGAGGAAGACCTTGTTCGCCACATCCTGAAAGGAATTAACGCATTTGCGTTCAACGCGCTCGCCGTGCAAAACCCCTCCACTGTTCGTCAGATCATCACAACCTGTCAGCGCCTTGATGATCTACAGTCGTTGCGTTTGCAACAGACCAAGTTGGACACTACCTCTCACCATGACTCCGACCTACGGGCGCTTATACGGTCCATCATCCGTGAGGAACTTTACGGACAGGCGTCATGTCAGTATGAGGGTGTTCACCCTCAGTCATCCGTTCCTGGGTTGCGTGGGGTAATTCGCGAAGAGCTCGCCTCCGTCACGTGCGGCCTTCCCCCGAAGCGAGACATTTCCACAGCCCCGCTGCCTGCCTCCGTCCCTCCACCGCCGCTTAGTGCTCCTGCGGTTCCTCTTGCTCCATCCCTCCCGCAACCTTACTATCCACACATAGCTCCACTCGTGGCTCCAATAGTGTATTCCCCCTTTGTCATCCGTTCCTGGGTTGCGTGGGGTAATTCGCGAAGAGCTCGCCTCCGTCACGTGCAGCCTTCCCCCGAAGCGAGACATTTCCACAGCCCCGCCGCCTGCTGCCGTATCTCCACCGCCGCTTAGTGCTCCTGCGGTTCCTCTTGCTCCATCCCTCCCGCAACCTTAACATCAACACATGGCTCCACACGTGGCTCCAATAGTGTATTCACCCTCAGTCATCCGTTCCTGGGTTGCGTGGGGTAATTCGCGAAGAGCTCGCCTCCGTCACGTGCAGCCTTCCCCCGAAGCGAGACATTTCCACAGCCCCGCCGCCTGCCGCCGTCCCTCCACCGCCGCTTAGTGCTCCTGCGGTTCCTCTTGCTCCATCCCTCCCCCAACCTTAACATCAACACATGGCTTCACACGTGGCTCCAATAGTGTATTCACCCCCAGTCATCCGTTCCTGGGTTGCGTGGGGTAATTCGCGAAGAGCTCGCCTCCGTCACGTACAGCCTTCCCCCGAAGCGAGACATTTCCACAGCCCCGCCACCTGCCGCCGTACCTCCACCGCCGCTTAGTGCTCCTGCGCTTCCTCTTGCTCCATCCCTCCCACAACCTTACCATCCACACATAGCTCCACACGTGGCTCCAATAGTGTATTCACCCTCAGTCATCCGTTCCTGGGTTGCGTGGGGTAATTCGCGAAGAGCTCGCCTCCGTCACGTGCGGCCTTCCCCCGAAGCGACACATTGCCACAGCCCCGCCGCCTGCCGCCGTCCCTCCACCGCCGCTTAGTGCTCCTGCGGTTCCTCTTGCTCCATCCCTCCCGCAACCTTAACATCAACACATGGCTCCACACGTGGCTCCAATAGTGTATTCACCCTCAGTCATCCGTTCCTGGGTTGCGTGGGGTAATTCGCGAAGAGCTCGCCTCCGTCACGTGCAGCCTTCCCCCGAAGCGACACATTGCCACAGCCCCGCCGCCTGCCGCCGTCCCTCCACCGCCGCTTAGTGCTCCTGCGGTTCCTCTTGCTCCATCCCTCCCGCAACCTTAACATCAACACATGGCTTCACACGTGGCTCCAATAGTGTATTCACCCCCAGTCATCCGTTCCTGGGTTGCGTGGGGTAATTCGCGAAGAGCTCGCCTCCGTCCCGTGCGGCCTTCCCCCGAAGCGACACATTGCCACAGCCCCGCCGCCTGCCGCCGTCCCTCCACCGCCGCTTAGTGCTCCTGCGGTTCCTCTTGCTCCATCCCTCCCGCAACCTTAACATCAACACATGGCTTCACACGTGGCTCCAATAGTGTATTCACCCCCAGTCATCCGTTCCTGGGTTGCGTGGGGTAATTCGCGAAGAGCTCGCCTCCGTCACGTGCAGCCTTCCTCCGAAGCGAGACATTTCCACAGCCCCGCCGCCTGCCGCAGTCCCTCCACCGCCGCTTAGTGCTCCTGCGGTTCCTCTTGCTCCATCCCTCCCGCAACCTTAACATCAACACATGGCTTCACACGTGGCTCCAATAGTGTATTCACCCCCAGTCATCCGTTCCTGGGTTGCGTGGGGTAATTCGCGAAGAGCTCGCCTCCGTCACGTGCGGCCTTCCCCCGAAGCGAGACATTTCCACAGCCCCGCTGCCTGCCTCCGTCCCTCCACCGCCGCTTAGTGCTCCTGCGGTTCCTCTTGCTCCATCCCTCCCGCAACCTTAACATCAACACATGGCTTCACACGTGGCTCCAATAGTGTATTCACCCCCAGTCATCCGTTCCTGGGTTGCGTGGGGTAATTCGCGAAGAGCTCGCCTCCGTCACGTGCGGCCTTCCCCCGAAGCGACACATTGCCACAGCCCCGCCGCCTGCCGCCGTCCCTCCACCGCCGCTTAGTGCTCCTGCGGTTCCTCTTGCTCCATCCCTTCCCCAACTTTACCATCCACACGTGGCTTCATTGTCTACAGCTCCTCCGCAGTCCCTCTACTTCTCAGCCTGGCGTCAACCTCGTCCCTCGTGTTATTACTGTGGCATTCGAGGCCATATATCTCGCTTTTGTTGGAGACGCCAGCAGGATAAACGCCGCGCCTACCTTGATTTTTCTCGCAACGACCGACGCCAATTTTACGACCCTTACCAGCAGTCTTTCCCGTATGCTCCACGTCGCTCCTTTTCTCCGCCGCCAGACTCGTTGGACCAACAGCGCAGCTCGACCTCCTTCATACGCCGTTCGCCTTCTCCTCACCGTCGATTTGCATCGCCCCTTCGCCCGGCTTCTCGACTCCATGAAAACAACCCGGAAAACTAGAAAGAGCAGTTTTTGGAGGGGAAACTGCGTCACTTGGAAAAATTACAAATCCTCCTGCTCAGCCATCGAACACGTTGACTGTATTTGTTGAAGGCATTCGAGTAGACGCCCTTGTAGGTACTGGTGCCAGCATTTCGATTATCAACGCAGATTTCTGTTCTCGTCTCCGAAAAGTGCGCACTCCTTATGTCGGTCCACTCCTACGTGGTGCTAACGAAGCCATGATTAAGCCTTCTGGACATTGCACGGCACGTGTTCTCATCAGTGGAGTTCTTCATCATATTCAGTTCGCACTGTTGTCGCCTTGTGCTCACCAAATCATTTTGGGGTGGGACTTTCTCTCATCATTGTCTGCAGTGATTTCCTGCCGTCAACCCTTTATTCACCTTTCCGACACCGACCTTGCCACTTTATCAGACGTCCCACCCCCGCAGTTGGTCGCAACCGCCGATTGTGTTCTCTCTCCCGGACAAGAAACTGTCTTTTCTGTTACTTGTGCCAGTAATCCCGACGGAGATGTGATTGCTGTACCCGCTGGTACCTTCGCTTGCAAAGACGTCATAATACCTCCATGTGTAATTCGCTTTTCAGGTGGATCAGCTGTCATTGCCGCCAGGAACACTACTTCTCAGTTCATTCTGCTTCCTCAAGGCACGACTGTTGCGTCTGTTTCTCAAGAAGAAGTTGGTCCTTTTCCCCTTTGCTCTGTTGCGCCTGTTCAGCGCACCTGTGTTCTAGAACTTACGTCCTCGTGCCTCACGTCCACTATCAGCCCTGAACTCTCCGTTGAAAACAAGGAACAACTCTTGGGCCTACTTAATAAGCACAAGACTTTATTCGACTCGCATTCCACTCAGCTTGCACGCACATCAGCGGCATCCCACCGCATAGACACTGATGGTTCGTGTATTATCTGCCGCCGCCCATATCGGGTTTCATCGTCGGAGCGCAAAATCATCCAAGAGAACGTTGACGACATGCTTCGGCACGACATCGTTCGTCCTTCAGAAAGCTCTTGGTCATCACCGCTTGTTTTGATACGCAAGAAAGACGGTTCAGTGCACTTCTGCGTTGACTATCGGGCTCTTAACAAAATAACAAGGAAAGATGTTTACCCTATGCCGCGAATCGATGACGCCCTCGACACGTTACATGGCGCAAAGTAGTTTTCGAGTCTTCACCTTCGGTCGGGATAGTAGCAGATACCCATGAACGAAGCCGATAAAGAAAAAACAGCTTTCGCCACACCGGACGGACTCTACGAGTTTAACGTGATGCCGTTCGGTTCATGCAACGCTCAAGCAACTTTTGAGCGCATGATTGATACCGTCCTTCGTGGCTTGAAATGGAAGACCTGTCTTTGTTATCTTGATGAAATTGTTATTTTTTCTGCCACTTTCACTGAACATCTTCAACGTTTGGACGAAGTGCTGGCCTGTCTAGCCCAAGCCAATCTCCAGCTCTACACAAAAAAATGCCACTTCGCCAGTACTTTCATCAAAGTCTTGGCCCATGTAGTTAGCAAGGACGAAATCCGTCGCGACCCTGATAAGATCAATGCAGTTCTTATTTTTTCCGGCCTCTTACTCAAAAAGAACTCCGCAGTTTTCTCGGATTGGCTTCCTACTTTCGACGATTCATTCGTAATTTTGCAACAATAGCTTCTCCACTTAACAAGCTGCTCTCATCCGGGACCTCATTTATCTGCACTGAAGACTGTGAAACAGTTTTCAAAACCCTAAAAGAAGCACTCACCTCTGGACCTGTACTCTGTCATTTTGACGAGGCCGCCCCCACCATTCTTCATACTGACGCAAGTGGGCATGGTCTTGGTGCTGTCCTTCTCCAACGTACCGATGCCTCCTCGGAACGTGTTGTCGCCTACACGAGCCGCACTTTGTCCCCTCCTGAAAAGAACTATACCATAACAGAAAAAGAGTGCCTTGCCGTTGTCTGGGCTGTGCAAACATTTCAACCCTTCTTATACGGGCGGCATTTCTCGGTCGTAACAGACCATCACGCCCTTTGCTGGTTATCGTCCCTTAAAAATGTATCGGGACGTCTTGGTCGCTGGATTCTGTTTTTGGAGGAGTACGACTTCTCTGTGACTTACAAGTCCGGCAGAACCCACAAGGATGCTGACGCTCTGTCCCGTTGTCCACAGTCATCACCACCAGATACCTAGCCTCTTCCGATTTCGCAACAGCATTGCCAATGGCACCTCTGCACATCACCGGACAAACTATTTCTTCTGACCTTGTATCTTTACAACGCGATGACACGTTCTGCCGACCACTCATCGACCACCTGGAAGGTTCAGAATCACCAACCAACGGACGTTCCCGCCGACGACTAAACAAATTTTGTCTTCTGAATGGTGGTGCTCTTTACCGCCTCAACTATCACCCCACCGGCGACAGATGGGTTCCAGTAATCCCTCGCTGCCTTCGGAACCAGATCTTAGAAGTTTTCCATGACGACCCCACAGCTGGACTTCTTGCTTTCCACAAGACTTACGACCGAATCAAAAGCCGGTTCATTTGGCCGCGCCTTTCGGCCAGCGTCGCTATATATGTTGCGTCATGCCCTTCGTGCCAGTTTCGTAAACGCCCAACCTCGGCTTCAGCAGGGCTACAACCTCTTACTTGTCCTCCTGCTCCATTTGGCAGTGTTGGCATCGACTTGTATGGACCTCTTCCTCTGACGCCGACTGGTCATCAGTGGATCGCGACCGCTGTAGACCATTTGACCAGGTATGCGGAAACTGCCCCACTCCGTACGGGTTGCGCTTCCGAGGTGGCAAATTTTTCCTCCAAGCTATCCTTTTGCGCCATGGACCTCCTGGCACTCTTTTAAGTGATCGTGGCAGAACACTCCTTTCGGCAGTCCTTGAGGAAGTCCTTCGATCGGCCGGTACTGCCCATAAAACAACTTCAAGCTGTCCCCCTCAGACGAATGGATTGACAGAAAAATTCCACCGTACCCTCTCCGATATGATTTCCTGCTACATCAACCCCGACCACAAGAATTGGGACGTTATCTTTCCCTTCGTAACCTACGCCTACAATACCACCGTTCAAAGTACCACCGGATTTTCACCGTTTTTTCTTGTTTATGGCCGCCACCCCCCTTCTGTTCTGGACTCCTCTTTCTTTTCCTGCCCGTTGTCTACAAAAGACAACGCACTGGATCATTTTGTTTCCCGGCTAGAGCATTGTCGGAACCTCGCCCGATTGAGCACTGAGCCCTGCCAGAACGACCGAAAATCTCGCTATGACGCAGCTCACCGAGATGTCTCCTTTCTTTTCGTTGGTTACGTAGCGGCAACGGGTCTTTACGTAGCGGCAACGGGACTTGCCTTCACCAGTGTAAAGTTTGCAGAAAACTGTGAGAAGGAGCGGAAAATGTTACAACAACAACAAACCAAAAAAAAGAAAAAAAAGGGGGGGAGCGAGAGAGAGAAAAAGGGGTCGTGTTAACAAAGCAGCGTTCAAGGTTGCACCATGACGGGTCAACGTATGCCGCGCGGGCTGAAAGTTCAGAGAATGCGGGGAACTGGACAACCGCGGTTTCAAAAGAAAGGGAAGAGTATACAGTAAGGTATTAAGTGGCTGGGGAGGCTGGTTGGGGCGAAAACGATGATGGGTGTGCCCCCCGCGGATAAAGAGAATAGATAGGGGGCACAAAAGAGTATTTCACAGAAGCTAGCAACTGAACAGGAAATAGGTAGGGTAACAAAAGGTTAAACATGAATAGATCACAAAGAGTTCAACATTCTTAAGTGGTGGTGGGAACGAGGGCTCCTTCCCCAGGACAAATGGCATTGTTGAGCCGCATTAGGCTAATAAAGCTGCTGTATTAGGAGAGTTTCGGCGAATTCTGATGGGAAACTCGAGGGTAGGAATAATGAACAGAGTTATAAAAATTTTGAAGCCGCCAATTTTAATCGAGGGATAAGCACGTTAGTTTTCCTTAACTTTCATTAATTCCAAGTGTGGCTGACCCAAACTTGTAAATGAGATAAGATTTCCGAACCTCCCGGTCATGGTGCGTTTTGAAGGCGGATTCTAAAATCGTTGTTTTAAGATATTCACATGCATGCCCGGGACTGTTCACATGTCTTGACAGGGGCAAATAAGGGCAGCTTTTTGCATGGGAGCGGTGATTATTGAACCGTATTCGGAAGGGGTTTCAGTTTGGCTGATATATTGTTGCTTACAAACAGTGCACTCTAGAAGATATACGACATTAGCAGAGTCACAGTTAAAGTCACCTTTTATATTTACGTAGTAGTCTGAAGCCGTGCTGGTGGCGCGCTGTGTAGTGGTCATGTGTGGGCATACTTTACATCGGGGTTTATTGCAGGGCATGCAGCCAGCAGTTGCCGGTCGGTTGATACGAGAGTTAGTAAGAAAGTGACCTAATTTCTTATTACGCCGGTAGACAACGCGTGGTGGTTCGGGGAATATGCTTTTTAAGCGGTCACTTTGCATTATGATATTGTGATGTTTTTTTAGCACGGTTGACAGTCTTGGAGCGGAGGCTGAGTGGGTTAAAACTAAGTTTGTTTGCGGGTTCCCGTTCGGGGCTTTTTTCTTACAGATTTCGTTACTGTCTAATTGGTTGGCTCGCACAATAGCGTCGTCGATAACTTTTTCCGGGTATTTTTTATTCAGGAGGGCGGTCTTAAGTTCTCGACAGTTTCAGTCAAAGTCGGCTTGGTTTGAGCAAATTCTCCTAAATCGGTGGGCTTGGCTGTAAGGTATTGCTGTCTTGCAGTGTTTGAAATGGCTACTTCGGAAGTGCAAATACTGCTGCGTGTCTGTCTGTTTTCTATACAGTTTAGTTTGAAGCCGACCTTGGAAGGTAGTAACAGTGACGTCCAGAAAGTTTACACTGTGTTCCGAATAGGAATGAGCAAGGGAAATACTAGGATGGGCTAGGTTAAATGCCTCAATGAAGGTGAGGAGCTCCGCCTCACCGTGTTGCCAGATCATGAATATGTCATCAATATACCTTTTATAGTACATTGGCTTTAAATTGTAGGTGTCAAGAAAGTTTGATTCGAGGTGAGCCATAAAGATATTAGCGGAGTTAGGTTCGATTGGTTCCGCTGACTTGCACGTAATGACGTTCCGCTGACTTGCACGTAATGAACTCCGTCGAACTCAAAATTGTTAAGTTCAAGAATAAGCCTAAGGAATGTTTGGAGAGCAGAAGAATCGATAGGTTTGTCGCACGATGACTGCTCATACGCAAGGGATACAGCGGCGATGCCATCTTCATGGGGGATGTTAGTATAAAGTGACGCAACATCAAGGGTGACTAGAAGGCAGTTATCAGGAATTTCAATTTTTGAGATGTCTGAGAGAAAGTCATTGGTATCCTTAATGAAGGAGGCAAAGCTGGGCGGAATGTCGCAAATAAGATGATCCACATAGCGCGAGATCTTTTCGGTGACAGTGCCAATGCCAGAAACAATGGGGCGCCCTGGGTTGTTCACCTTGTGAATCTTTGGGAGAAGATAGAATTTACCGGCTACTGGGCTTAAGAGGATCAGGGAGCGAGCCGTGGTTTCATTAATTGTTTTATTTTTAACAAGCTCAGCAAGTTTATTTTTGACAATTTGCTTATAATCTTGAGTGGGATCATTGGGTAGTGCTTTATAGAACGTCGATACTGATAGTTGCTTATTGGCCTCGTTAACATAGTCCGTTTTGTCAAGGATTACGATTGCGCCTCCCTTGTCGGCAGGTTTATTAATTTTGTCGGGACAGCTTGCGAGTTCCTCTAGGGCTTTCTTTCCGTTGGTAGTCATGTTGTGGTTGAAAGAAATTTGTGTTTGGTATGCTTTTCGCACATCGCGTTGGACAGCTTTGATGTACATGTCGAGGCAACTATCACGCTGTGTGGGAGGGGTCCAGTGCTTTTAGCTAGGTAGGGTTCTGCGGGCTTCTTCCGTCGCGGGGTGATCGTAGAAGTATTCTCGTAGCCTCATATTTCTGGAGAAGTTATCTAAGCCCTCAAAAAGTTGAAATTCATCAAAACCACCAGTAGCCGGGAAAAAGTTTAGGCCCTTTGACAAGACGTTCATCTGAGCTGGGGAGAGGGTTATACTTGAAAGGTTCATTGCATTCCCGGTAAGGTTTTCTTTTGTGACGGCAGGCGAGGGAAAATTGCTAGTACCGGGGTTTAACTGAACTGTTTGGGGTGCAGTAGTCGAAGCATTTATTACAGTCGTAGTGACATTACCGGTCGTATTATAAGAGTGGAGGCAGTTACTAGTGCCCGAGCTTGTTAAGTTCTTACGCATGTGGCCAGTGTTAGAAATCTTATCTCGGTTAAACTTTCGGTCTTTTGTTCGGGATATGGCGGAGGCCGTCTTAGATTCGTAGTTGCTTAAAAGG
The DNA here is from genome assembly GCF_048455015.1 of Haemaphysalis longicornis. Taxonomy (NCBI): domain Eukaryota; kingdom Metazoa; phylum Arthropoda; class Arachnida; order Ixodida; family Ixodidae; genus Haemaphysalis; species Haemaphysalis longicornis. The sequence goes on from NW_027526385.1 coordinate 19,029,284, forward strand.
TTCAACTCTCTTTTGCTTAGTTCCTGACTAAGTAGTTCCTCTTTCTTTCGGAGAGAATGGGCCGTAGTTTCGTAGTGATTGAGGATTATTTCAGTTAATTGTAAAGACGCTTTCTCGAGTACCTTTTTCCACTTATTCATGTTGGACGGGGAGAGGTCGGTAGTAGCAGGTTTTATTCTTATCCTAAGACCCCTGTATATATATATATATATATATATATATATATGTAGCGAATCAGAATGAGAACTGAGGGACTCGTTGAATTAGGTGAATTAGGACAGAAATAACCGTTGGCAGTCAAGAATCCGTCACTCTTGATTCTTGACTGCCCACCCCTATTTCTGTCTTAATTAAACGAGCCCCTCATTTGCCATTCTGATTCGCTACATGCATACCTAGGGTCTCTGTTCGGGCAGTCTTGGTGCCATAGGCAGCTTAATAGGGTTCAACGCTGGTCGACTACTCTCCACATGTCTCAGACACTTCTGTCACGGCCAGGGGATTAAAAAAGAAGATCCTTTCCTGAGGTCCTGGGTTCGCATCCACCCGGCGGGAATTCCAGGATTCCGTGCATTGTATCCTGAACGTTGCAGAAACCTTTGCGGCAGCTTCAACGTTATCAGGATTTCTCAGGAGAAAAAGGCTGGAAACCTTGTTTATAACAACTTTCGCACCGAAACTTATGCGGCAATTGACCGCCAGGAGTGTAGTACTTTACCTCAGTGTTTCATTCGTCATCACAAGAACTTATTGGGCAAAAACGTTCTAAACGTTGCAGAATTCGTGTCGGCTGTGAATACGCGGGCACATACGGGAGGATTATATGGTTACAGAAAACGGTTTTGACCCTTTTTATTGAAGCACTTCCGCGACAAACTCTATGACACTCACCCAGTGACACTGTTCTCCCACCTCGAAGATCTTATTTGCTTGCAATAATTACTTAGTTCACAGTGAAGTTGCAATATTCAGCTTCAATCTTCTTACACCTCTACAGATTTGAATGGTTCCTAATTTTTATTGTGTTTTTTTGGCGGCCTTGAAGTTTTGTGTTTGTTTTTACTGGGAAGCCGAGGATAGCCCCAGTTGACAGAAGTACTGTGCGGTTCTTCGGCAGAGTCGTTGGATGTAATTACTCATTGGATGTAGTGACCCTTTGGATGTTGTAATTGGGATGGATGTCTTCGACTCGTATTTACCTACGCGTTGGATGTAATGTCTCGTCAGTTGTACTGAGTTTGGCATCATATGACTCAGTGCATGTCCTAAGTCGTTGAGTATAATCACTCCTTGGATGTCCTAACCATAAGCGCTACTTTCTGCAGGGGGGGGGGGGCGCATATAGTATACTACAGTGCTTGAGTGAAAGAGAAAACTATAGGGGAAACAAGAAACATCAAGGCATGCATTTCGAGCTAGCTGAGGAAGGGGTGTTCGAATTGAACACAGTGAAAGGAAGTCGCGTCTTTCCTCCCAGGTTGGAACTGGCCCTGCTCGTTTCCGAGAGTGCCCCGCTTCCCGGTGGCTTCATTGTCAGTCCAACATTTGGCAACCAAACACGTCTACGCATTGGGTTGTGGAAGGGTGCAAGCAGTACCGTGCCTATACAACAAAAGCCTATACCACACACGCGCGTTCACGCTGCATTTCACAATGGGCGGAAACAAGGTTGTCCACACGAAAATTGTAAATACTTGAGATGCGTAATGCAGATTACTGGGTCAGTGTCTATGCCATGGGTTGCTGACCACATGGTGTGGGTTTTAACGGCAGGCCACGCCAAGGCACGCCATGCCACAATGGCCACAATTTTCTATTGATACGGCAATTCTGGGGGCCCGTATACCGCTTTAAAGCAGCTTCGAATGGGTACAACGGCGCTTGAAGAGATCATGCCTGTCGCCGCTAGTAATCCGACTCATCTATCGTGTTAAAGGAGCCATGAAGGGAAAACAAAAGTTTGTTTTATTCGAAAGATTAGGTGTTTCATAGTACCCCAAGCGCTTTCCCGGAAGCAAATGATGCTTTATTCACTGAGAAATAAGGCAATTTAAGCCAAACTTTTAAATCTCCCGCTAAAATTGAACATTCCGTGACGTGTACAATGGCGTCATAGCGCCGGTCCATGAAACAGATACTTAGTATGTCGACTCCATATAGCACCCACACGCGGGAGTCGATCGAGACGGCGGCCATTTTAAAAATACTAGTAAAACCTAGTGCACCCGCAGCCCTAGTCATGGAATCGCCTGATCCGGAGAACAAAACTCTCGCCGAGGAGCTCGGGCTTGCATTTAACAACCTCACACCACTAAAACGCTCAATGCTTCCAAGTGCACGAGCGGCAAGAGTTGTGGGATACGCGGTGGACGGGAAAGCGACCATTCCGCGATAGCCACAACAGACGAACGCCCAGCCGTTCGCACCGCTGCCTCGTCAGCCCCGTCGCGACGGACGAATATAGACTGGTACGTATGAGCCGTATTTTGATTACGGTTAATAATAGTTCAATTTCAGTAGCAGTATCACTTATGCCAGTTGGCCGGTGTCGTGTATGGAAAGCCGTTCGCGCGAGCTCTCTGCTTCGACCAGAAAGATACGAGCGTCAATGCGCGGTGTTTACGGCATTTGTTTCCCCAAGGTCAGAGCGATTTGACGAAGTCGGCGACGAGCGCCAGCATGTCCTAGGAGTGAGCTAACGTAAGGGTCCCTGCCGTAATCACTTCCTCGGAAGTGAAGCGAGCACACTCGTACTTCCTTTAGCTCTCTTTCTCCTCCGTTTGCAAAGTTCACAAAACGTAGCCACTTGCTTCGCCTAGGTTCGTCGTTGGGCAGCACATGAAAGGAGATCTCCTAACTGGCGGGGATGTCGCACTCCCTTGACGATTTGCCCGTACTACATGGGCATTTAAAAACGCAGCAACGAAATTTCATTGTAAAGTACTCGAACAAACTGAAGTTTTCAGTGGTTGTAAACTGGAAACGAGCTCGTAACGACAGCAGCAAGCCAACACCATTCGAAACTTACGCGACGACTGGGACTATCTCGTCGCTTCTTGCTGTTCCTTACTCCCCTCGTTTCTATTTTTACCTTTGCTGGTTGGCGATATGACGGCCAACCTCTTGTGAAGGATTACGATACGAAGCAAGGTCGCGGCTGTGCGTGCTGGAACGGTTCGTTGGCCGCGAAGAGCCTCGAACCCGAAAATTCGTCTGCGCGACGGCGAGATGTCGAGCTCGGCCGGCGCCTAGTTTTTTACGCATTGGCGCACACGCTTGTGAGTTCGTTCGGACCTTAAACAGTTTACTCCACCGTTCTTTGTCATAAAAAGAATGTGCAGTATGTTTCACGGGCATTTAGCTCGCTATGCAAACTGTAAGCCCTGCCTAACATGCGTTTGCTTTTGCCGGCCTCCGCCAATCGCAGAGCATTCCCAAGTGGCATCACAGGTTCTGTTGCGGAAAATGAGCTGGTGGGTCGCATGGTCATTTCCTTTTTTCCTAATTATGTAGCTTATTTGAGCGAAGTTTGCGTTATAAGTGGTGTCGTTATGGCTCTAACGAGGCAATCTTTCGAATGAACCAAACTTGTGTTTTCTCTTCATGGCTCCTTTAAGGCCAGCTTCTTCCTGCAGTGTAGAGATGGGTTTTAAGTGGAGGAGTCAGTTGGTCGTCCTCATCGATTCTGTATTCATGGTGTCTAGGCTAACCCACTCCCCCTTGTCATGTACTGGAATTGAGCCTGGTGCGTGATACGTGGCTGCAGGATTGTACGTACTAGAAGCAACGCCTTCTTTGTGCGAGCACTTCCCCATTTTATGGGGATACGGCGAACTAGATGTAGCAGTTCAAGGGTGCGGCGGCGAGCTTTCCGGAACCATGGCGTAACTGAGCCGGATGCCACAATGTTCAGGCCAAGAATGCGGTGACAAGTCATTCCGTTACTGGCTCGCCATCAATATTTAATCGAGGGCAGGCCAATTTTAGAATCGAGCCCTTCGATTTCCCATTATAAATAACAGGGTCTTATCTCTAGATACCATGAGTCCCACACGTTCTCGGCACGTTTTAACCGTATTTAAAGCACTCTGAAAGGCTTGCTATTGGTCCGCAATTTATGTAAGTGTCGACCAGACGGAGATGTCATCCGCATAGACAAGGCACTTGATATCTTTCAAAGCACCTACTTTCCAAGCGAGTAAAAATGCCCGATAGGTGGGATCCGAACCCACGACCCCCAGAATACCGGTCTGGTGCGATAACCAGTATTGGTGCCCAGACTGAACCTTGAGGCACCTCGCGGCATGTTAAAAAGGAGCCCACCGCCTGTCCTGACACTTTAATTGAAAACCTGCAGGGCGTTACACGAATTGATAAAGGACACCCTGACGTCGGGCAGCCAAGCCAGAGTAGTATCTTTAGGATGGCTTGATGACTGACATTGTGTTGCGCTTTCTTCACATCTATGTCAAGAATGGAGCGAATACGACAAGTGCATCCTCCTGTGAGTTCGGAATTAGAAAATGCTTCCAGACCATTTTCTGAGATAATGTGGCCCGAAAGCAGACCTGAGAAAGACGGTACGAACCAATGCCCTCAAACAGCCATGTGAGCCTTGATGACAGACTACGCTAAGCCAAGTTGCATGAGGTACATCTCAGAGGAATCGGTCGTCGATTGCTGAGAATTGTCATGAGTCAAGGACAATCCCCGCAACGACGCCGAAGGAGATCATGGAAGAGGAGCAGGAGGAGAGATGGAGGCAGGCGCGGTGCGGGGGGACCAGGCTCCGGAATAGCCAAGCCAAGGTTGACGCGACCCGAGGAACCGACGCCGCTACACAAGCCTGGGCGGGAGTGGGCCGACGACGCATCGGCTTCATCCTCTCGACGTTCCGCCAACCCACGTCGTGGCGGCTCCAGCAGCGACGGGCGCACCTCTTCGGTCAGCTGCATTTAACCGTTGCCCTGTGCTACAACGGCCTTGGCAACGGCAAGGTCATCCGGAATCCCAGGCTCACTATGCCGATTGGCCAACAACACGACAACCGCACTCGGGTACCAGCTCTTCGCGGCGCCCGGCGATTTCCTCACGTCAACACACATGACCTTCGTAAGCCTCAGCTGTAATGCCATATCTCGCAAGGACGTTGTTTAGGTTCTTAGGCAGAACTGTCTTCGCCCTTTACGGCCCAGCCCGCACAAACGTGTGGGTCAACAAATTCGTTTACTAAGTGGCACCTGTTTCGGTTTCGGTTTCAGAGCCCTGGGTAGTTCTGCGAACGCTTCGCAGACTTTATTGGTTCACTCATTTCGCCACCAGGGGGCAAGAAATCGCATATTAAAAACGGCGCCCGAGCCGTCGCAATCACGCTAGCCGCCTTCACGATGAAAGCTGGTATTTCTTCTTGCTATTCTCGTATTTTCTGAATAACAAGCGTAAGACGCGATTTTCAGGAAAGAACTGTCCCGAGGATTACGCGTGATCGCAAAAAGGGGATGATCAAAATGTGTCGGGTTTTTCGGATACAATTGAGAAAAAGATCGTGCGCCAGTTGTAGAAAAGGTATAGGGAGTATTGTTGGGAGAAACCGAAGCGGCCGATTAGAGCAAGATGCTAAGTGGGCTCGCTGGAAGAAGGTGAAAATGAAGCACTCGGGTTACGGAGCCGACCGCTATCATGGACGGTATTTGGCAAGAAAGGGGACTGATACAGAAAGACAACAGATTACTTCTGCAGAAAGATTCAGACAGAATTCTGATTGTACTCATAAAACCCCATCGTATCGATGTATTCAGAGGTGTGTATTGGTCAATTGTACTTAAAAAAAATTCCCCCGCATTTCCCCGAAGGGGAGTATGAGGAAGTGCGAAGCACTTCCTATGCTATGAGGGGGAGTTTGTTGAAGTTTGGTGGCATTTTGCCCGTTAGTTACATTAACACCCCCTCGTGATCACGTTCGGCTTAACACGCCTCGTTTGTCCCTCTGCGGAAATCTTGGTGAATTAACGTGTATGTTCGAGAGGAGGAGCGCACCGCACCGCAGCGCACCGCAGCTGCGAAGCGCCGACCGGAGTGAAGGGAGAGGAGGCGCAGTCACGTGAGAGAATGCAGAACTAGCGGGTTTGTAGTATCACGTGTACACCACGCAGTTATCAAGCCGCTATAACGCCACTGAGTCGCCAACGCACGCCGCTGACGACGTAGTTTGAATGCGTTAAAGATATAAGGCGCGTTACTAACACTGATATCAACGTCGCGTCCGTGGCTTAGTCGGTAGAGCGTCGCGCTGCGGCCGCAAAGTCCGCAGATAGAAACCTGGCGCCGGATGCTGTTTTTTTTTATATAGTGTAGTGGCCTGGCTGGCGCGCCGAGAGAGGGTGTTGCGAGCTGGAGAGTAGTAAAGGGGCTTTAGGAGAGTAGGCGAGGGGGGAGAGGAGGCCCCATGCGAGCGCGACGATTCAGGCTCGCTTAAGAAGTGCATTCGCACTTATTCCTGGCCAATCTCCCACGTGGGTATGTGCCATGTCAGCGGCCAGGCATCGCGCGCCCATCTCCCCCCGTTGCTAAGGAAGACGAAAAGCGCGCGCACCCGCAGCTGTTGCTATGCGGACGGCGGAAGGTTCGGGGTCGCTTATAAAGTGCATTCGCACTTAAAAGTGTTGAACTGTGAACTGTGAACTGGGAATTGGGGTGAACTGTGTGGAGCGGACATGACTAAGGTAGGGTTAGAGATTGTGAGGGGCTGCTTGTGCTACTAGGGAACAATGTGCGAACAGGAAGTGCATGGTGCGGGGCCAACAGTGAAGTGTACGGTGGTTAAGAAAGTGATGGTGAACAATGGGTGTTGACTGCGGTGAACAATGACTGTGTGATAGTGAACATTCTGAGGGTGAACAATTTTATTGCGAACGATAAGTGCGCTAAGAGTGAACAGAGCCTCTGGGCTTAAAGTTAATCTTTGCTTTCCTGAGAGAGGTAGGGGAGAAGTTTTTTGGAAAAAAACTCTTGAAGAGGGGGGGTACTGTCATGAGTCAAGGACAATCCCCGCAACAACGCCGAAGGAGATCATGGAAGAGGAGGAGGAGGAGAGATCGTATCCGGCAGTTTTGTTGCTTTTAGGACGCCGATGATTCCTACGTTTCCAGAAAGTGGGCACGCATCCAGTGGTTTAGGCTTTGTTTGGAGTCTTCACGAGGACCTGAAGGGACTTTTCTGTGTAGTTCTTATACGCTTCGTACTGAATGCCATCAGAACCCAGTGCCTTATGTGTTCCTGCTGCGCCGATAGCTGTCAACACTTCCGCCACGCTGAAAGGGGAAATGAGACCAGCTGTGCCTTCCACAGTAAGGGGTCCGTTGGCCTCAAGGGGAAGAGATCAAGGTCCAACAAATGTGGACATAGGCGCGTCATAATTCGGGGGAAAATCTTTCATAGCCTCTTCCGCAAATTCTTGTCCGGTATTTTTTATATGTACCGAAAAACGTGCATTTGTTTCTGACGCAAGATTCTGACGCAAGGTAGAGATCCCAGGATGTCCACACTACTCCGCCGTTGTGCAATGTGTACCCTGGCATCGTAGCTGAGGAGCAGCTTCTGGGCATCGAACACGCCAATATTAGTCCACAAGTGTGTTTCCACCGGTTCATGACGAGGAATAAAGTGTCCCGTAATGATTTCGCACAACAATACCCTCTGCAGTTTTATCTTCCTTCAGCCATCGCAAATGCACAAAATCGAAAGGTGAATTACGCTCTAGACATTCGTTGTTTCCTCCAACTTTCACAACCAATCCTGATAGCACTGTGAAGGAAACAAGCACCGTACTCTAAACCCGTACCTCCCGGTTTCGGGCAGAGGTGGTCCGAAACATGCAAAAGATAGCGTCATATTAGGACCTATTTCCATTTCATGTTTTCTGCAATGTTTACATGCATCCCTCCAAGGTAACGAGGCAGCACATGCTGCTGCCCGCACGCGTGTACACCTAGCCAATACTGAAGAAGAAAAAAACGTAGACGGTGCTCCCAAAACTGGCTCACCGAACAAGTATGCTAACATTATTGCACCGTCCCATCTCGACCGAAGAAAATACCCCGCCCCACGCCATTGAATTTCTCAAGGTGACGTCACCCTTCTAGGTAGCAGACAAATAAATACCCGCAAAACACTGGTTTAAATGCTATGTACACCAATCAGGACCAATTCACCCGAAATTTGTCTACCCTGCACCTTGCACCATCATAAGCAGAAGTGTCAACAAGCCCTGGACCTCACCGCTAATACCACCTAACCCGAAGTCTTGCCTGTGCAGCCCGAAATGTGAGATCATACAGGACCTTTTTGAATAGGGCCCGGACAGCCTTCAGCAGTCAGGGTATCCTGGACTATGGATGTTCGATGGCCTCCACTAGGCCGATGTCCGAACAAGTGCACCATGTGCTCACTGAATAAAAATTTATTTTCGTTCTTCTTACAAAAACAAACCATCTTCATCCAGAGCTATATTTTTCAGCATTTTTCTCTGGACTTTTTTGCTTATAAACCCTGCAAAAACTGTTCATGCGCATAGGAAATTAGGCATGCTAAGGCATAGACTCAGTAGCTCTCCCCCCAGTACTAAACTGCTAGCATACAATACAATAATCAGGTCTGGTTAGGAATATACATGTGAGGTGTGGGATCTGCATACTAAGAAGATAATAACAATCTAGAGAAAATCCAAATGTTAGCCGTCCGTTTTATTTTCAACCGATTTCGCCAGGTTGATTCCCCAACTGAACTAATGCCTGATAACAAAATTAAAACTTTAGAATGCCGCAGGAAAACAGCAAGACTAAAATTTCTTTTCTACCTATCCAGCAAAAAAAGTCTACTTGACCTATCAAACATTCTTTCCCCGCTATCTTAGCGTCCAACTATACGATATCATTCACAAAACTTTACTCCTATCTTTGCTCGAACTAACAATTTCAAATACTATTTCTTTCCTCGCACAATAACAGAATGGAACGAACTACCACATCACATTTTTTAATCTAGAAACGTGTTAAGGTGTATTGAAAAATTTTTTGAAGTAACTTAGATCTTGTATTGTAATATGTTGTATATTTCCCTGTTAGTTTGTGCCACCTGTATTTGTTTCCTTTTTTGGTCATGTTCTTGTATTGTACCACCCCCACTCCTACCTGGGTTATTCTTAGCCTGCAGTATTTTATAAATAAATAAATAAATAAATGTAGTATACGTTAAGAGATGACCACCGAGAAAAACATATTGGAACTGTAACCTTTATAACTCCTTTAATGAATGCTTTGTGACAACATGATAACGTAAGTTTTCAGTTAGTTGTGATTGGTTTGGTGCAACCTTACTTAAGTGCTGGAAAAAAAAGAAGCTGCTCCAACATTTCTTGCTAATCATTGTGGATAAAAACGGTTTCATGATTTTGCGAGACGGCTCACGTCCTCTCTTCAGCATGACACCAAGTGTCTGGCCCCCAAATGGTTTTGAAATATTTGCTTTGGTAATCGTTTTCTCAGTGCATAGAAAGCTTTAAATTGGTACAAGATGAAATAATAGGTGTATTGCCGTAAAAAAGGCGATCTGCCGAATTATAATTTATAATAAATGAAAGCATCAACTCTTCCACAGACGTAGAGCTAAATTCGGTATTTCACGAGAACGGCGGCGAAAAGCCATTGTAGCGCCACCATGCGAAGGAGGGTCTTCCGCCGAGGTGTTGGTTGTTGGGCCTATTTTAACTGCTGAATCTGATAGAATTCGGTTTTAGAACGTGAGGGAATCAAGCTCGATTGGGACTGCAGGATTTTCTTGCACTTTACCCACAATTGTAACAGTAGTTAGAAATAGTTGACTTCCCTGCAGTGCGCTTTCGATGCCGCATATACCATCAGTGAGACATACAAACCTTCGCTTTTAAAAGAACACAAACACAACTGTGCTGTAGAGTACCAACACGTATCAAAAGCGAATTAGGCCTGTCCTTGGGACCACCCTTCAAAATAAGCGCAACTTCTGCAGCCAAGTGAAATGGTTCTGTCTATCAATTTACCAAAACCGTATCAACTCATTGAAGGAAAAGAAGATGCCGCAGTTCAACAAGGCACCATGGCCAGTATTTCGGCGGCAAGCGCAATTTTGCATGTTGGCGCTGCATTGTGTTTCGGCCACTACTCAAGTGGAGTCGAGAATTTCGCTCTTACAGTACCTTATTACAAGACGCGGCCCTATTATGGCCAACAATCAAAGAGCTGTCAGGTCTTCCATTTTGAAGCTCGGTGCTTACCTGATGTTTTCATCTTTAAATACAGTCGCCCCCTGCGTTTTCAGGTGGACCTACCGACAGATGGGTCCCTGCTTATGTATTTCTTCACTTTTAATGAAAATAACTATTTTATGAAATTTAAGTTGCAAGGGCAAGCCTACAATCCCAATAAATTGTGAGTACCAGTGTTTAAATATAAACGAATTGTCAACTGAAAAAAATTGTGTACCCCTCCATTTGACGAAGACTATGGCTAAACGCGAAGCTTTTTCGTGATGGAATCTTTAGTTGGCGAATCCCACACGACGAGTATGTGCTACTGTGAAGTTACGCACCACTTTTCTGGAATACCCACAGAAACTCTCGGTTGTGCACTCCATGGACCTAACGTTTGGGTTTGTGGTGCACGGCGCGAATCGGTACCTGCTGCTTGGCCTTCAGTTCACAATTTGTTGATTGGCTGCCGGTTTGAGGTGTTAAAACTCAAGATGTGATGTTAGGCCTAACGTCCCAAACACAATGTGGGCAGTTAGGCCTACCATCTTAAGGCTACCAGCCGTGCGGCAGGCAGGGCAACACCATTCTTCTCGTGACGGATTTTTTGTCTGTCCTCTGAGTTTTCCAAGCTCATTGATCATGTCGGGTGCGAGGGTTTCCCTGCAATATCTTTTTACCGCTTCCAGGAAGGCTTTGGCGAAGACGTGATTAAAAAATCTGTGGCCAGTGCCGGTTTATTGCCAGCCTTACAATGGCCACCATAAGGACAGTGTTTTAAAACGTGTTACACGTATGTGTCTTCCGCCAAATGCAAAAACGTTTTTCTTTAAGCTGCATACATCAACACTACCAGTGAAAACATGGTTGCTCGAAAAAGGATGTTCCAATCCTTGGTTCGAGAATACCCGCTTATGTAATCAACCTGATGATGATGATGATGATGATTCCTATTGGTTTCCCCTTTGAAGCGGGGTGATGACATGTCATCTTACCAAAAAGGACTAATATAACCATCTTTTACACTCTTGGTTTAATACTAGCGCTGCTTAGGGCAGGCACTAAAGCTTATTAGGCCCTAAATACTTTATTTTCCCTGTTACAGGTGGTAACTGTCCTAGGCAATATTCCCCTCTCTGCTTTTCGTCCACCAGCATTCTAATCTTCTTTTCGTCCACTCGACAGCCTTGAAGTTAACTTCCTCTCTGATACCCTTAAATCCTAGGGCTTCTGAAAGCACAATATTCCCTTCATGTAGATTTGGATGGATACCTCACATTCTAACACTATGTGCCGCATAGTTTCTGTTTCTTTTCCGCAGACCACACATACGCCATCATTTTGTGAATACTTCCTCACAAAACTCTTAGTTCGCAGGCAATCTGCTCTAGCCTCAAAAAGCAAAGCACTGCCCTGGGAATTATCGTAGAAATTTTCCTTTCTGATGTTCATCTTCTCAGCCCTGTACATTTCTAACGACGTTTTAGCTTCCATTTTTTCGCTCCATTTATTCGTTTCAATCTGCCTTGCCTCTTTTTTGGTTACCTTGGCTGTTTTGGATTTTCCCCTGTTCTTTCCGTATTTCATCGTTAGCCTTCTGGTCTTTCTTAACCACTGCGTGTCCACGCTTTTCAAGTATAGGTACCTAAAAACCTTAGCTGCCCACCTTCGTTGATCCATTGCCCTCAACCTCATCTCAGAGCATTGAGATGAGGTTGCCCTCACCTCACCTGAAACCATTGATCATTGTTTTGTTTTGTGCCAGGATGCGGTGTTTATCTGGGATGTTTTACAAAGAACTGTTAAAAAGGACATAGGAAATGACTCTTAAACAATCCGTGTCTTGGCGTTTTGAGATGTTACTGGAGTGTCGTAGGATATATTGGATGTGATACAATAGTATAGCTTGTGGAAGTGCCGTGTCACTACCATCACTGCTCCTCAAAATTATCTTCATCAGCATCATCTCCATCGTCTCTTTCCCCTAACCAATATAACTCCTTAGGGTTGGCCACAGCCACGTGTGGGCGTAACTGGTCGCCCCAGCTCTCGTGTCTCTCATATACACAGTATTATCTCGTTAACTCGAACTCGCATATTTCGGACAATTGGCTGAGTCAATACTTTCCGCGGCACCGAATCATTACAGAATCATTTCCTATACATCCTATGTATTTGTTGCCCCTTATTTGGAAGTATTTTTGGGTCAATCTGCGGATATCTCGATATATCCAAATGCCCAATGCCAAACGCCTCCCAAATGCCTTTGTCCAAGGACTTCCACACGGTTGCCGATGTCGTCAACTTTTGCGTAAGCTTTAAAGAGCTACCCGAAGCAACGGGCCCTCAATCGCGGATCTCTTGCACGAAATGACTCTGGGTGGAGCTTGGTGGCAATTTTCGCCAATTCCGCCAATGCTGACGAAAATTAAAGACTTCGCATATGAGGAAGTTGCCCCTCTGTTGTTCGTCCTACTCTCCACGGCGAAGTCTGTGTCCACGCTAGATACGGCCCTCAGAGATATCATCCGTGGTCAAATTGCCGAAACCCTCCAGCCGCGGTCTCCGCAGCACGTGACAGTAGCTGCCCCGAAGTTACGACGAGACCATTGGCGGACTCTGCTTCGACGTTCCAGCCGGCACTTTAAGTTCGACCTCGGCTTACACCGTCAGTGCTTCCTCAACCTCAGTTCTCGCCGCAGTCCCGCAGTGCATGGCGCACACCGCCCAATCGCACTGTATGCTTTGCGTGTAGGATGCCAGTGCAGGTGTCACGCTATTCGCGCCGTGGTGCGGCGTAAACGTGGGACTCTGCGCATGCAGAATTCACTCCGTCGCTTCAGGTTCTTGTGACACCACCTTCGCCGTTCCCAACTCGCCCTTCGCATAGTGCCACTCGCCCTCCCTGATGCGCTGCCATCCTGGTCCCGGAGATACGGAAAACTAGTCGTCGCAGTTCCTAAACCACGAACTGAGTCGATGTGGAAATTTCTAAGGCGTCAATCCCACCCTTCCTCTACCAATATCATCGATTTAATGTTGAAGGCCTTCGCACATTGGCTCTGGTCGATACAGGAGCCTTCGTTTTTGTTACTCCCGCTGATCTCCACCGTTCACATCGCAAAATTACAACGCCCCTGGATACACTATAGCTTCGAAGCGAACGCGTGCAAAAGGTCAAGCCATCGGCTGCACGAATGGCTCGAGTCATTTTTCGGGACGCCATGTACTATATTGAGTTCATGGTGCTTCCAACTTGCTCAAACGAAGTAATTTTAACATGGGATCTTGTTTCACCTGATAACGCAGTGATTGACTGCGCATGCGCAGAAGCGCAGTTTTCTACCTTTCCTGACGCATATTTGTCGACGACAATCTCTTCCGCCATAGCGTACTTGTCGTCGCTCAAGACACTCACATATCGCGCTGTTTATTGTTGTTTGGGTACCTCTATGCCGTGTGTCGATGTCCGCAGCCACTGCTCTGTTTACACTATCTGATATTTTTCGACGGCGCAACTGTTTCCAGCTGCCCTTTGCGTTCGAAATTTACACTCCGGAGCAAGCGCCACGTTCATTCCAAACACATAGGCCGTGCCGTGCGCCCTCCTTGAAGGTGAAACTAATCTGGAACATATAGACCCTGGTCTGGTCTTCAACGTTACGAATGGCGTATCACTCATTGACGTCGACGGACTGGATCCGTGTTTGTCAGGTGAAAACTTAGCGACGGAAGTTTTTTTGCCTCTTTTCACGATGCCTTTAACAGCGCCCAACAAGCACAACTTACTGCGCTACTTAGCGATTCCGTTCCGCTTTTTATTTGTCGCACAACGTGCTTGGTCGTACGTCCACATTGAACGACACCATCAATACTGGTACCCATGTCCCCTTTCTGCAACGGCCGTATCGCGTCCCCAAACCGAGCTTCGTACCATCGAGCAGCACATCGATGACATGCTCTACCATCGAGTTCGACCCTCAAGTAGTCCGCAAAAAAGATAGGTCTATTGGTTTTTGTGCAGGCTATCACCGCCTGAACGAAATTATCCGCACTGACTTCTATCCGCTCCCTGGCATACCTGACACTCTGGATAGCTTGCAGGGGGGCAGAATTTTTCTGGTCGCTTCATTTCAGGTACGAGTTTTGGCAGGTTCCTTGAAAGACGCTGATCACCGTAAACAGCAATTTTCGCCCCTGATGAGTTTTACAAATTTAATGTCATGTCGTTCGGGGTAGGCAACGCCCCTGCAACGTTTTAAAGCATGATTCACAATGTTTTGCGCTCGCTCAAGTGGAAAATCTGTCTTTGTTATCTAGACGAAATTGTCATCTTTTCCACCGATTTTCAGACGCAGAATAACCGTTTAAAACAAATTTTAACATGCCTCTCTGAAGCTGGGTTTAAAGTTAACCTGAAAAAGTGCCCTTCAGCGTAACGAAACTTACCAACTTTGGTCACGTCGTGTCCGAGGAAGGCATTCTCCCACACCCAGCGAAGCTTCGCGTGGTTGCCGAATTCCTGAAGCCAACCAACATGAAATTCCTTCGGAGTTTTATAGGGCTTTAGACATACATCCTTGGCTTCATTTACATATTTTCTTCCATTCTTGCGCAATTGACAAAGCGCCTCGATGAGGCTGAGGTGCCTGACTGGTCTCCAGCCCGCGATCATGTGTTACAGACAGTGCGTCGTCTAATGGCCTCGCCATTAGAAGCTGACCTCGTCACCGTTTTTCTACACTTCTACCCTGCAGCGCCTACCAAGCGACAGCGCCTAATTCACGCCAGTGGATTTGGCCTTTGGGCTGTGCTTTGCCAATGCAAATCAGGTGTTAGCCAATGCGGCAACGCCTATGCAAGACGGACCCTAGCGAAACCAGAATCAAATTATACAGTTACCGAGGAGTGCTTTGCCATCGTCTGTGTGCCTGCGGAATTTGGGCCATATCTTTCCGGCCGCCCATTTGATGTGGTGACCGACCCCCACACCCGTTGTTGGTGGTCTTCTTCGAACGATCTACAAGGTCGTCTTGGGCGATGGGCGCTTGGCCTCCAAAAAGGACATACGCATCAAACACAGGTCTTGTCAGATCCATGACGCCGACGCCCTTTTCCATTCACCCGTACCTATAGACCTATTGGACTCACTTGGTGACCTTTTGTCTGACCGGTATGGTAGCTGCGCAACAGAAGGACCCACAAATCGTTTCCCTCATCACCTCACACAACAATCCTTCACAATCCGCCACAACACCACCTCTGTGTAGGCGAGCATCTGATGTTTGTCGCTTGTTCCACTCTGATCCCACGTGTGTTCATGTCGGCCCACTGACAACGTATGAACCTTTGCGCCTTCGTTATTTGGGGCAGGGGAAGCAAAATTTTTGGACGTGAGGAAGCACATTTTTGGGGCGTGAGAAAATACTTTCGATCCTGCAAAGATTTCCCACGCCGAGACCCGCTGGTACCTCGTCTGTGTGGCCGTGTGGCCGTGTTGACCATGTTTTTCCCAGTGGCCGTGTTGACCATGTTGACATTGATCTGTAAGGACCATTACCATGAAGAGCCACCGGCAACCGCTGGGCTGTAGTTTTCAGCGACCAGTTGACACGCAATGCTGAGAGCGCTACTCTACCAGTTGCTATAGCACGTGATATCGCCTCGTTTACGGTTCGTTGTTTTATAGTTCGTTACGGTGCACCTCAGGACTGCGCAGAAACAGGGGACACGCCTTTCTGCCTGACGTCACCGCGGCGCTTCTTAGAAGTGTAGCGTCTGTCACCGAATAAGCAGTGCTTACCATTTGCAAACAAATGGCCTCACAAAGCATTTTAACCATACCCGCGGGGACATGTTGTCCAAGTACGTTACGTCGAACAGGAAAAATTTGTACCTTGTACTCTATTACGTCATGTATGACTAAAACAACGCCTTGAAAACCACGGAGGGTTTTATCCGTTTTTCCTTTTGTATGGGCCTGAGCCATCATGCATGCTAGTCACCATCCTTCCCTGCCGCCCTGATTGATATGTGTAGGCGCTACAGTCGGTTAGAGTTCCCCTTGGAACCCTTCCAGCTAAGCCCCAAGGGACACCCCAAAACCCCCTCAGTGCCGGTGACTAAGGCCACTGCACATGCCACAATAACCAGCGTCAAGGGCTGCCCCAGCCCACTTGATGCCAACGCTAGGCCCCTTCTGACACTGCAGTGCCGGTCCATGCTGAGAGGCAGGCTGCCTCAACCAGCCAGCCTTGCCCTGCGCTCGAGGCTTCCCAAGAAGACATGGACAAAACGACAAGCTCTCCAGTCTGCGGTACGCCGAGAGGGCGCGGCATGTCTCGTAACCGTACAAAGCGAAAGCCACCTGGGGTCACGGCTCTTGGAATGGTGTCTTGAGCCTGGGAGGGTGACAGCATGCCACTTCCTTAACCCTTGTTCAGCATAAGCTGATAGTAGGTGATAATGTAGTCCAATGGAATCGCAGACGCCACTTCAAAAACTTGGACGATATGTATGAATTGCTGTCACAACACCAAATAAGTATCACGTGTCTCCAGGAAACACACTTGAGGGCAAACCAAACAAACTTTAACAAAATATTGTGCTTTAAGAAATACAGGGATGTTTGCACCCCTCTGGAGGAGTTATGATTACCCTGCAAAAGACAGTGTCATGCCAGTTTATACCACTAAAGACTAGTTTAGAGGCTTTAGCCATACGAGCTATTATCTTTAGTAAACTGGAAACAGCATGCTCGCAGTACATTCCACAAGACCACGCACTCTCTAGTGTGGAGCTTGAAACACTGGTTGATCAGCTGCCGGAGCTGTATCTGCTAGTTGGGGACTCTAATGCTCACCACCCACTCAGGGGTTCTGCCCGCACTGATGCTCCAGGACGCCTCTGAAAAGTTTTTGCTATCATCAGGAGCCTGCATTTTGAACAAGACCCAACCCAATATAACACGACACATGTCACGTACTCCTGCATAGATCTCGCCACAGTTTCTCAGTTCTGTTTCCAGCACTCCAGTGGAAGGTCAATAATAACCTTTACGGAAGTCATCACATTCCAATCAGCCTCAAACTCAGGCCATAATAAAGACAACACTCCACACCCACAAAAGTTCAAGGAGGAGGCTGCAGGCTGGAAAAAAATCAGTTCTCGGAGTTTAACTATACACATGTAGACCACCTTGATATTAATGAAGCTGCAGACACCCTGACCAACCACATAATTGAAGAAGCACTTAACTCCATGCCACAGACTTCTAGTAGGGAGACTAAGCCAAAACCTTGGTTGAATGATGATTGCAGAAAGGCCCGTAAGCAACAGAATAAGGCATGGGGAGTCTTGGGTAGGTACCCGATGACCGAAAACCTGTTACTTCTCAAGCGGGCAAAGGCCAATGGCAGACGGATTCGTCATATTGCAAAAAGGGAAAGCTGGAAAAAGTTTGTGTTGTCAATCAGATCATATACTGATACGCGGAAATTATGAAGAAAACTTAGAGCGCTCAGAGGAAGCAACACAATTACGCACCCTCTGGTCATCACAGGTAGAAACACTTTACAAGACCAAGCGAATGCTATAGGCGAGCATTTTGAGTGCGTATCAAGCTCAGCTCAATATTCAAGTAATTTTCAGATACAGAAAAAGTCGGGAAAACGAAAAATCACACCTGAAAAAAGCCAGTCTGATGTTGCGTATAATTGCCCCTTTACCATGCAGGGGCGGAAAGTTGCCCTTGTCACTTGCAGAAAATCAGCTTAAGGTGCATACCGAATAACATATACTATGATTAGGCACGTTCATGATGCCACGCTTGAAGCACTTTTGCTGTTGTTTAACAAGATATGGCATGAAGGACAATTTCCAGAACCATGGAAAGAAGCTATTGTCGTGCCGAGTCCAATGGAGGGGCAATACCCAGCACTTGCAAAACGTTTTAGACCAGTCGGTTTAACCAGTTGCTTATGCGAAGTCTTGGGAAAAATGAATAACCGCCGCCTCATGCACTTTCATGAGTACAATAGAATTATCGACAATCACCAGGCGGGGTTTCGATCTGGGAGATCCTCAACGGTCCATCTGGTAACTCTTGAATCATATATTAGAGATGCGTTTGTACACAAACAGCATTGTTTAAAGATTCTTTGATCTGCAGAAAGCCTAAGACACATCATGGCGTTATGGTATTCTTGGGGATCTGAAGCATATTGGTTTTTGCGGGAACATGATGACCTGCCTAAGAGACTACCTGTCGAAGCGGACCTTCCAAGTCAGAGTTCGGAATGTCCTATCCAAGAAGTGTATTCAAGAAAACGAAGTGCCACCCGGTGGGGTGCTGAGCTGCAGTCTATTTATTCTGAAGATAAACCCTTTAGGAACTTCACTTCCGCGCTCTGTCTTCTCTGTCTTCACTTCCGCGAACTGTATGTTGACGATGTTCGCATTGCATTTAGGTCATGCAATATGTTCATCTGTAAGGGGCAGATCCAACTACCTACAAACAAACTCAACAAATAGGCAGATGAAATGGTTTCTGTTTCAGTCCGGACAAAAGCACATGTCTGGTTTTCTCTAGACGGCATGGGATTCACCCAGACCCTTCCATTACACCTAATGAGACACCCATAACTGTAAAAAAGAGCACAAGTTCCTAGATGTTCTACTATATGACAAACCCTCGTTTTTCCCACACATCAAGCGCCTCCGAATGGAATGCGTGGGTGCTGTCAACATTATGAAAGTCATGGGGTACTGACGCGAAGTGTGTACTAGGCTTTTTTACTAGACTTGTGGGATCACACATGGATTACGGATGTCTCGTGTACCAGTCCACGCCAAAGACGGCACTAAGGGTGTTAAAACCAGTGTACTGACTAGGCCTATGGCTGTCTACCGGAGCATTCCGGACTGGTCCTATTTTGAGCCTTTATGTGGAGGCCAGCCAGTTGTCTTTATAGAACCAACGCATATTCACTGGGCTAACTGTGACATCCTTGACTGAACATCCCAACTGCATCAACAGAGACCTGCCGATAAGGTTTTTTGAAAAGCGACCTACGATGGCCAAACCATTTCTACTGTCAGTTCATACAGCAGCCAGAGATCTCCGAATATCTCTTGCTGATGTTGAGAAAACTAGCATTGCTCACTTGGTGCCCCCTTGGAAGTTGTGTCCCGTCTCTTTCGGTCTGTCTTTTATGGAAATCGAAAAGAAAACAGCTCCAAGGAAATTAATTATGCAGCACTTTTTGTAATTACAGAACGAACACCGAGCGTTTGATTTGTACACAGGTGCGTCCAAGTTCATAGATGCTGTTGCGTGTGCTGCACACGGGCCTGCCTTTTTAATGACAAAAAATATGCCTAATACCACAGCCAAATTCACTGGTGAAACTCATGGACTTCTTTTGGCTGTAGAGCATATAATTCATGGCAAAGTTCAGAGGTCGATAACATTCACCGACTCTCAAAGTGCAGTGCGGGTCTTGTCCTCAGCCAAATTACAGGGAAATTCAGTTTTAATTGGCATCTCAAGCAGCTCTGCTTAGCACACAAGCAAAACCTGAAAGTCGCAATCTGTTGGGTTCCGCGACACTCGGCATAGCCGGAAATGAAGAGCCGCCAGGAATGTAGATGTTAGATGTACGTAGTAACGTAGAAATGTAACGTAGTAACGTAGAGTAATGTAGATGTTCGATGCGTGCTTTATGAGGATGTTAAATCGTGTGTTCGGAAAAGACTGCGTGACCATTGGCAGGAAGAGTGGAACAGGGAGAAAACAATTGAGTTGTATGTGATGCAACCAAAAATAGGTAAATCCGTCACTGATCAACGAGAAGGGGTAATCTAAGTAACTGTCTATAGACTGCGGATAGGCGATACTTATTCTACACATGCGTACCTATTGAGAGGTACAGAATAGCAACACTGCTCGAGATATAGAGGATTGTTATCCGTCATTCACGTACTAGGGGAATGCAAAATACTTGAAACACAAAGAAAGCGCCGCTTTACAGAATTATATACACGTATGATACCTCAACATCTATTGCGTTTTTATCTGACGCGCTAACTTTTTCTCTTAACGGCATTTTTAATGACTTGTCGGACGTTGATTCGTTAAGATATGTCTCCTATCATTCATGAGTTCAGTTGCCATCTCAACCTTCACCCTCAAAGGGTTGCCACCTTGCTACTCACCTACTGAAACCCACGCCGCCGCCTTCCTATCGCCAGGGTGGCAGCCTGGGTTGCAGTAAAGTCATGTAATAGTCACATTTGTTTTTACTTCGACCCTTACACTGACTAGGACCATGTATATTTTATTTATACATAAATTTTATAACCACTACCATATATATTCTGTAGTCATTTTCATTCTGAACAAATCCTCATCATACTACTGGCGCTCTTTGGCCTTGATGCCATTGCGCCAAGAAAACCTAGCATCGTCATCATCTTGTCATCACCTTCTCTGGGGGTGAGTTTAGTGAAGAAGATTAGCTATGCTCCTTATTAGGCGCCAAGGCTGTGATTACCCAGTACGGTTAACGTTGACCAGTGTGAGCAGCGTCATCATCACCATAAAGAGAGTCGGGAATTCACATCGCCAATGTCCGGAGCTACAGGGTTCTGGCTTACAACTTCAGGTCTTCCGTCTGCTCGTGGCTGCTTCCCTGTTCCTCTCGCCTGCAAGAAAATCTTCGCGAATAAATCTTTCATTTATATATATATATATATATATATATATATATATATATATATATATATATATATATATATATATATATATATATATATATATATATATATATATATATATATATATATTGTCACGGGACACCTAGGCGGCCAATGCCCCATACAGCCACGGCTCATCAGAGAAGACGACCAGGGCGACGAAGAAGTGGTTGGGTCCCAGCGCGCCCGGTTATGGCCGCATTCCACATTCTGTAAATAGATTGCTGCTCATCCTTCAACCATCGTTCGAGTCATTGGCTCTGCCGCCACGTTACATTTGGTGGAGAGTGCGGGTCATAATCCCCGTCCTGGGCCCAGCTTCGCACCTCATCGGCATTGGTGGAATCTTCGAGGATGTGTGAACCGCGTCGGGCAGCCCCAGCCCCACTGCCACAAGAACTCGACGACGTCCCACCACCCTGTGTCCCCAGCCCATGACCAGACGATCCGACGACGACGTTTGACCTGCCGACGACGACGACGTGTCCCCAGCCCTGTGGTCCGACGTGGTAGCAAGCCTTCGCCGGTTCGTCATTCCATTGTGGGCGTCGCTGCTGTGGGCTGGAGCTCACCAAACCCATCGCTTACATCCGTGGTGGCAAGAGTTTCACTGTATATTCTCATCACATCGTTCACCTTCACCGAGCTCATCATGCTACAGCGGCCTCAACCGGGACGGTCGCCTTCGAGGAAAGGGGCATGTTACGCCATCAACGATAATGAAGACAGCAGCCACATGTGGCGTCACACCCAAGCATCTGCGGTGACGACAAAGCTGTGTGGGGCATGCTGCCTGGCTTGCGTGTTCCCACATTGCTCATCTGCGTCACCATCGTCACCGCGGTGCAACTTCGACCGGGACGGTCGAAGTTGCACCGCGGTGACGATGGTGACGCATGTGACGGGGTGTTACATGATGATTACCCCTCATGTAACACCCCGTACTGGGGCATTTGAGGTATAATAAATTAATAAATAATATATATATATATATATATATATATATAAATATAGTCTGGAAAGATAAAAACTCACACTGAGCGCGAAAAAATAAGGTTCTTAGAGACATAGACACACGAGAAAGACGTAAGAAATAGAAATATGTTTACTAACGTTTCAGGAAGAGGACTTCCTTTCTTCAGAGCACTCTGAAGAAAGTAAGTCCTCTTCCTGAAACGTCAGCAAACATATTCCT
This sequence comes from Haemaphysalis longicornis, assembly GCF_048455015.1. Taxonomy (NCBI): domain Eukaryota; kingdom Metazoa; phylum Arthropoda; class Arachnida; order Ixodida; family Ixodidae; genus Haemaphysalis; species Haemaphysalis longicornis. The sequence continues at coordinate 19,051,516 of NW_027526385.1, forward strand.
GAAAAGTCAGCAAACAACGTCAGCAAACCTTATGTATGTATATTTATATTTATATATATTTATATAAAATCTGATTCGCTATATGCTTAGCGAGGGCCTCTGATATGGAAGTCTTGGTGCCAAAGGTAGCTTCAAAAGATTCAATGCTGGTCGACCACTCTCGACATGTCGTAGACACCCGAGTCACGGCGTGGGGGTCAAAAAGAAAGTCCCCTTCACCCCGAGAAATCGGCGTGGCGCTGGCTACCATCCCCAAGTGCAAGAAACAAAAAATACCTTAACGTAAATGCCCGAGAAAGTGGCGGGGAAACATTCTTTCTGACTAAAAAAATTCTTCACTGTTTCTATGACCCACCACAAGTTCCCCTTTGCTTTCCGGGGTTTTTTTACTGCCAAAACTTATTTCTGTCTTATTTCACCGAGCCCCTCATTTCCCATTTCTGGTTCGCTATGTATATAAAGTGTGAGCATTTGTGCGTAAGCTACGATAGTGCTCGCTTCAAGGACACATGTAAGGTGCCTGCTACTTTCGTGTCCAATCCACCTTGCACTCCGGCTGCTTCTCAAGACCATTATCATCACCATGTCGCACCTCATCTGTTTCTCATACCCATCCACATAATTATTCCTCGGGCTGGTATTCTCGGTTGCCTCTCGGAATAAACGCGCCGTTCCGACTCACTCTGTGACGTCTCTTCTGGGTGACAGCTGCCGTTGACGTCTCCCTCAATATATATATATATATAAGGTTAGTAGAGACAGAGACAAACGCGAAAGACTTAGAAAATAAAAATAAGTTTACTGACGTTTCAGGGAGAGGACTCCCTTTCTTCAGAGGAAAGGGAGTCTGAAGAAAGGGAGTCCTCTCCCTGAAACGTCAGTAAACTTATTTTTATTTTCTAAGTCTTTCTCGTTTGTCTCTGTCTCTACTAACCTTATTTTTTTCGCGCTCTGTGTGAGTTTTTATCTTTTCAGTCTATATATATATATATATATATATATATATATATATATAGAATAAGGGTTGGCAGTCAAGAAAACCTCGGAAAGCAAAGGGGAGGTTGTGGTGGGTCATAGAAACAGATAAATTTTTTGAGTCAGAGAGAAAGTGGTGACAAAATGCCCGCCGGGTGAGATCCGAACCCACGACCTCCAGAATACCAGTCTGGTGGGATGTCCACTACGCTAACGGCGGGGCTGTTCCCCACCACCTTCTCGGGTATTTATGTTAAGGTATTTTTTGTTTCGTGCACTTGGGGGTGGTAGCCAGCGCCACTCCCTCTATTAGGGGTGAATATGACCTTATTTTTAATCCCCGGACTGTGACTCGAGTGTCTATGACATGTCGAGAGTGGTCGACCAGCGTTGAACCCTCTAAAGCTACGTTTGGCACCAAGACTGCCAGAACCGAGGCCCTCACTATGCATGAAGCGAATCAGAAATGGGAAATGAGGGGCTCGGTGAACTAACACAGAATAAGGGTTGGCAGTCAAGAAAACATCGGAAAGCAAAGCGGGGAATGCGATAGGTCACAGAAACAGGTGAAGAATTTTTTAGTCAGAAAGAAAGCGGTGAAAAAATGCCCGCCGGTTGGGATCCGAATCCACGACCTCCATGATACCGGTCTGGTGTGATAACCACTACGCTACCGGCGGGGCTTTTTCCCCACCACTTTCTCGGGAATTTATATTAAGGTATTTTTTGTTTCGTGCACTTGGGGGTGGTAGCCAGCGCCACTCCGAGTACTCGGGCAGAAGGGGACCCTCTTGTCAACGCCCGGCCGTGAATAGAGTGTCTAGGACATGTCGAGAGTGGTCAACCAGCGTTAAACCCTCTTAAGCTACCTTTGACACCAAGACTGCCAGAACAGAGGCCCTCGCTATGCATGAAGCGAATCAGAAATGGGAAATGAGGGGCTCGGTGAATTAAGACAGAATAAGGGTTGGCAGTCAGGAAAACCTCGGAAAGCAAAGGGGGAAATGCGGTAGGTGATAGAAACAGATGAAGAAATTTTTTACAGGAACAAAAACATTATGGATGTCCTGACCTCATCCAAACTAAAGACTAAGACGACCGACGGATGCAGACCTTGCAGAACGCCCCGATGTCATATATGCACGCACATGTCCACAACGGATACCGCGGTCAGTACAGGCTCTGACTTTTGTCTAAAAATCAGAGGAAACCTGAAATGTGATAGTTCCAATGTGGTATATTTTCTCGAGGGCACGGTGTGGCACCTACATCGGGCAAACACAATAGTCGTTCAGAAGGAGGTTTAATATTCACAAGTGACATTCCAAAATTGTGCCATCTCTCCCGCTCTCAGAAGACGTTAAGCTTCCTGGGCACTTTTTTGACCACCTCAGAGCCACGATATTAGAATCTGGGTTTAGGTCTCACCACGATCGACTAATCTGCGAATCCTATCTTATTTACGAGTTCAAATCCGCATCCCCAGGCATTAATGAGACTTTGGGGAAATTATCGTCTTTGCTGGGTACCTAGCCGTTTTCAAATTTATTCCTTTTTATATTTCATTCACAATACCGAACACTGTCGGCCACCATACGTCCCACCCCCAGCCTTTTGTTTTTCTTTTTTTTCTTTCCTTGTACCTCTCTCCTTTTTTTCGCTGAATAATAGCGGCATTCCCAGAACGCCTCGCTGCCGTCTCCCACTCCAGTTGAAAGGTGGGCGGCGTTTACTGCAGTTGGCAGCTCCTTTTAAATGCGAATGCATTTCTTAGTCGAGCCATGCCAGACGCCGTGCGGCGTCCACGCGCCCGCAGGTGTTATCTCTCCGCTCTCACCCCCTCTCCCATAGCAACAGCTGCAAGCGCGCGCGCTCCTCCGCTCCCCTAGCAACCGGAGCAGGTGGTGCGGGCGGATCAGCGGCGACTGAGTGGAGAGGAGGAGCGCGCTCGGGCTTGTGAGGGCACTCGCATCGCGGGAGCTCGCCGGAGCTCCCGCTTGTGTGGGAGAGTGTAGGCGAGGGTAGGCGCGGTGCTTCGGTGCTTCTCCTCTCGACGCTCGCCCCACTCTCCCGTTCGCTCGGTCGATCCTCAGGTGAAGAGGCACGAGGCCGAGACCAAGCGGCAGCGGCGCCGGGCCGATGCCGGTGCATTCGCATTTCCTCACGATTCCCTTCGGGGAAATGGGGTGAATTTTTTGCGGGTAACTTTGTTACCGCTACCGTTCGTGCGGTCATTCACCATTTGCCAGGCGCGCGGTTCCCCCACCCCTCCGCTTCATGGACAGTTTAGTTAACTCTAAAAATTCTCATTCATTACTCAGTTCTTTCCATGCCCCATTCTCCTGTGACATGCTTCAATCATATACACGGAAACTTCTTGACCCTTACTGGTGACCGATTTAATAGTTACTTCCACGCAGGACATACCTAGCTACTTCCTACCTACTTCATACCTAGCTGCGTATTCTTATAATTGGTTGCGTTGCTGGCACGTGCGCCCTTCCATGACTTCTGTTAACTTGTGAACTGCCCTGAAACTCCCCGCGCCACCGGTATTTGATGTTTTCAGAAATGCATGTATCACATGCGGCCTGCGTTCGGTATTGTTCTTGTACTTTCGCATTTCGTGAGTCGAGACGCTCCCTGCACCATTCCTTTATTCGTGTAGTTCTTCAGTTAAAGGAGCACTGACACCAATTTTCGGCGTTTATATTATGCACAGTTCGCTTTCTTCACTCAACAGAATACCCTGGGTGAAATATGAGCGGCCTGCAACGCGAAGAACATAGTTTAATTAGATCTCATTTATCGCGCCGACGGAGCAGCGCGCCGAGCGGGACTAAGCAAATGGACATCAGCGTGACATCATTCATTTAGAGCCAAAAGACGTTACACGGCAGCGCTCGTCAAAAGCTCCTGACGTCACTTCAAGCGCGCGGCCCCACGAGCGGAGAGCGGGCGCCACACCCTCTCAAGCTGGCGCCGGTGACGTCCTCACAAAGCGGTGAGGTCAGGCCGGGATTTTGTCATATGCGCCGTTCGGGATGAAAGCGCGGGAATTTGAAACAAACGATTTTCAGGCCGTTCAATGTAATTAACTATCGCGCGCAGAAGTATTTGAAGTGCTGTTTCAGGTTCGCCAGGCCATTAAGCATCGATAAAAGCAAGAAATGCGTAACATAAAATTTCCGTGTCAGTGCTCCTTTAAGTGTCTGTTTTCTAGCAGCTTCCCACCCTGTCTTTTTTTAATGGAAGGAAGTTGTGTATTGCTTTGCTTTTTAGAAAAGAGTTTCTCGTCCGCTGTACCGCATCTCCTTTCTTTCTTTTCGTTTCCGTGGAGGGTTTGTAAGGAGCATAACGGGACGAAAGTTTGTACACACGCGTATAGTGCCCTCTCTTTCCCTGTTCGCTCTCCCCAACCCTGCAATGTTCTTAAACAGGGTGCACTGTAACACACCTTCTGCACCTATAGGGACCGGAACCTGGAGTTTGCCGCGCGACACTAGCGCCATTTTTTTCCCGTAGTGGCGAAAAACGGAAGTTATTTAAAAAAAAAAAAAAAGAACGTGCCGCAGCTGTGAGCGCGATGCCCACAGCTGCGGCACGTTATTTTTGTTTTTTTTTAAGCGTGAGCGCTTTTTTTGCTTGCCGCGAGTGTTTCCCGAGGCAGTAGGGCTCGAACGTTAATTACCTAATTTAGGTTAATTAGTTAATTATTGATTAGTCAGATTGGGTTAAAAGTCGAAGTGATGTCAATAGGGGTTGTGAGGTATCAAATTAAAGGTCTCGATTAGTGGAATCACGTGGTAATAGTCATGAGGTAATCAAGTGAGTCATAGATTGGGTTAAAAGTAAAAGTGATGCGACTAGGGCTTGTGAGGTATCAAATTAAAGGTCTCGATTAGGGGAATCACGAGGGAGAAATTAAAAACTGCTTACTGGTTATGGTCACCACATAGTCACGTGAGTCACGACTTGGGTTAAAAGTCAAAGTGGTGCCACTAGGGCGTGTGGGGTATCAAATTAAAGGTCTCGATGAAGGGAATCACGGGGGACAAATTACAAATTGCGTCCTGGTCATAGTCATGAGACAGTCATGTGAGTCATGGATTGGGTTAACAGTCAATGTGAGGCCACAAGGGCTTCTGAGGTATCAAATTAAAGGTCTTAATGAGTGGAATCGCGAGGGATAAGTTAAAAATTGCTTCCTTGTCATAGTCATGAGACAGTCATGTGAGTCATGGATTGGGTTAAAAGTCAAAGTGGTGCCACTAGGGCTTGTGAGGTATCAAATTAAAGGTCTCGATGAGTGGAATCGCATGGGACAAGTTAAAAATTGCTTCCTGTTTATAGTCATGAGACAGTCATGTGAGTCATGGATTAGGTTAAAAGTCAATGTGAGGCCACGAGGGCTTGTGAGGTATAAGAATAAAGGTCTCGATGAGGGGAATCGCGTGGGACAAATTAAAAATTGCTTCCTGGTCATAGTCATGAGACAGTCATGTGAGTCATGGATTGGGTTAAAAGTCAAAGTGGTGCCACTAGGGCTTGTGAGGTATCAAATTAAAGGTCTCGATGAGTGGAATCGCGTGGGACAAGTTAAAAATTTCTTCCTGGTCATAGTCATGAGACAGTCATGTGAGTCATGGATTAGGTTAAAAGTCAAAGTGAGGCCACTAGGGCTTGTGAGGTATCAAATTAAAGGTCTTAATGAGTGTAATCGCGTGGGACAAGTTAGAAATTGTTTCCTGGTCATAGTCATGAGATAGTCATGTGAGTCATACATTGGGTTAAAAGTCAAAGTGGTGCCACTAGTGCTTGTGAGGTATCAAATTAAAGGTTTCGCTGAGTAGAATAATGGGGGACAAGTTAAAAATTGCTTCCTGGTCATAGTCATGAGATAGTCATGTGAGTCATACATTGGGTTAAAAGTCAAAGTGGTGCTACTAGTGCTTGTGAGGTATCAAATTAAAGGTCTCGCTGAGTAGTATAATGGGGGACAAGTTAAAAATTGCTTCCTGGTCATAGTTATGAGACAGTCATGTGAGTCATGGATTAGGTTAAAAGTCAATGTGAGGCCAATAGGGCTTGTGAGGTATCAAATTAAAGGTCTCGATGAGAGGAATCGCGTGGGACAAGTTAAAAATTGCTTCCTGGTCATAGTCATGAGACAGTCATGTGAGTCATGCATTAGGGGAAAAGTCAAAGTGATGCCACCAGGGCTTGTGAGGTATCAAATTAGAGGCCTCGATTAGGGGAATCACGTGGGAGAAATTAAAAATTGCTTTCTTGTTATAGTCATGAGATAGTCACGTGAGTCACAAATTGGGTAAAAGTCAAAGTGGTGCCAATAGGGCTCGTGAGGTATCAAAATAAAGGTCTCGATGAGGGGAATCATGGACAAATTAGAAATTGCATCCTGGTTATAGTCACGAGCTAGTCACGTGAGTTATAGATTGGGGTAAAAGTGAAAGTGGTGCCACTAGGGCTTCTGAGGTATCAAATTAAAGGTGTCGATTAGGAGAATTACGTGGGACAAATTAAATATTGCTTCCTGCTTATATTCATGGGATAGTGACGTGAGTCATAGATTGGGGTAAAAGTCAAAGTGATGCCCTAGAGCTTGTTATCGCCGTCCCGAATGTAAAAAGCAACTTGCACATTCCAGATGTGGGCTGATGGGGTGTTGAAAAGTGTGCTAGGAATGTGTGTTCGCGCTGGTAGTGAAAGCGACAATAGCATATCTGCACAAGATCCCGGCATCCCAAAGTCCAAAGTCGGCCATGAGTCGTTCGGGGAAAATTCGTTTTTTAAGCTCGCCGCGAGCAGAGATGTTCAGTTTGTGCTTCCTTCAAAATCCTTCAAGATTTTGTGTGTCTTCAATATTACTGGGGACTTTCTGACCCGTTTCGGAATGAGAACAGAATGAGCTCTGCATGCTGAGTGGTCGACGCAGCTCCGGTGCTTCCGAATAGGACGTTATCTACCGGGGCCCGATCGCGAAAGGAAGCCACATCTCTTACCGCACATTGGGCAGGGGTCGTTTGCTTTCGCGAAAAAAAAAGGCTGTTTGGGTGTATTTTCACAAGCAATGAACACCTTTTCCTGATTTAGCGTCAAGAAAACTATAAAGGAATGCTACCCACAAATGTTTTGAAAAGCTCTTCAGCAGCCCTTTAAAAGCATGTCGAGCTTTTAATATGTTTGGAATCGTGTTTTTTCTATTTCCGATATTTTTCTAAAAAAACATGAAAAGAAATTTTTTTTCACGCCCTTCACTATTTGATGGAAATTACAACACTACTGTGGTGGCATCTCCTTGCAATTCGAAATGAAGCTTTTGTCTTATATTTAAAAAATAAATATATTCAATTGTTTTGTTTGTTTATTGCTACTTCGTTACTTGTGGCTGATATGCCATGTGAAGCAACGTACGTAGCACCAACACAATAATGTACCAGGATGGTAAACATATCTATGGTGCTTTACGTTTTTATGGTAGTAAACAAATATACCCATGACGAACCAGCGCGCTTCGGAAGCCTTTTACATCCCCTGGCAGTCTTACAGCAGTAACTGAAAATAGCACCCGCTGCAGTGGTTCAGTTATGCTGCTGAGCCCAAGGACGCGGGTTTGATCCCGTTCGCGATCTCTGCTTTTCTTATGGAGGAGAAAAAAAGGCGATCGTATGTCGAGATTTCGTCGCGCGTTAAAGGTGCGCAGGTGCTCAAAAGTAATCCAGAGCCGTCGTGGCCCAGGTGCACAGCCGCGGCGCGTAAACTCTCATAACTTGAATTTAAAAAGGCCCTATATCTCCGTCCTTTGCTGCAAATGCCATCGAAAGACAGTAGTCGTCTGCCATCCGAGCCTGTAAAACCCCCTTGTGTCCCCCCCACCCTGGTCTCTTCCGCTCCCCCTCCACCACCATAGATGCAGTCGAAGTTTTCTCCATTTGATCCGACTCTCCTGCGTTCGCTGCATCTGTTCAGAGCTCTTTTTTCTATGGCTCTTTGGCGCGAATTAACAGCCCCCCAAAAAAGCAACACACAGCGCCTCAAGAAAGCAAGCAGTGCTTGCTCCAAAGTAGTGGATAGGGAGCGTCGTGCTGCTAGGGGGAAAAGAAACTCGAGCCACCGTCGGGAAAAGAGTTGTCAATCATGAAGCTGAGGAAGTTGAAAGGCCGGTGAAGTAAAAATATAATATTTTCCAGCAGTCCCATGACGGCACCTGATTGCAGCGCAAGACTTTCCTGTAGTGAAATTTGTTATAAATGACTTCATGCTCTAGAGAGTATGTTGCAAGCCACCGACAGAACGAGTAACGCTAGTCACGTGATGCGCCGTCCAGAATGACTGTCCCCAAGAATACTCGTGGCGACGTCACCCACTTCTTAGGGAATGCGCGGCGGAACAGCGCCATGATGCGCCCTGCAAGACGTTTCGAAGGGTTACTCTTTTAACGTGACAGCACTATACTGTCTTTTCTGCTCCTTAAAAGTGTAATGAATAAATCGACATGCATGTATTCCAATATACAGATACCTGTTTGTGTCGTCTCGGTACAACTATTCACAATTATCTGAACACTGGCACCACGATTTGTAAACTATTCCACCATAAAAATAAGGAAAGTTTAGGAGAGGCTGTGACCACCTCTTTCGTGACCGGTAACGCCATCTTAGGAGTGTTCACTTGTTCTTGTATTTTGAGCCCATTCTCCCTTTGGTTCTCCTTAAGTCGCTTCTCGCTTCGTCTTCTCCAACTGTGCCTCTGAACCTGTGGAAGCAATTTTGTAGCTTCGGCAGCAACGAAAATTGATCACTTGGATTGTTTCAGCTTGTCCCGCAAAACGACATATTGCCGCACTAGCGACGCCGCAGCTGCGAATTCGTTTGTCAATTCGCACCATATAGAGCGGGCTTATGGCACCCTACTTGCATTAACGCTTAGGGCAATAGATCCATTTTTGCCACAAGTGTGGTTCCAGAACATGAATACTCATCCGCCCACTTTCATTCCAATACCGTATCAATTCGAGGCGCAGACAAAGTGGCTATGATTATGATTGTAACGATCGTCCTTCTGCAGCTCCACTAGACATCTTGTACCTCATCACATAGCTTAGCTTTGAGGCTCACTTCATTCGACTGTTACAGTATATATGCCCAAATCCGAGTAACGGTTTTTGCAGTGGCTCAGAAAAATCATCCCGCATTTAGAAAGATCCCCGTACAAATATTTTCCGGGGTGGGCTGACAGCAACACATGTGAAGTTCCCACTGCGTTCCCTCCTCACCCTTGTGTTACTTCACCATCGCGCCCCGCTTGGGCCAACTACATTACGCAACCGGCCAGCGTGGACGGTGTGCAAGCCGTGTATTGGCACGGAGTGTTCTGCGAAGGCCGCATTACCTTGGTTACACAAGCGGCTGCCATAGAAATGCTGCACCTTATCAATATTATTTTATTTTATGAGCAATAATATGGATTACGATCGAAACTATGTAGCATATGTTATACAACTCCCAGACGGCAGATCAAATTATCTTTCGAGCGAATGACATTTGCGTTATGTCAATGTTTCAGCGCTACACGACAACACCGAAGGACGTTTGAGATGAATGATATTTAGCGGCGAACCGTGGTTCGGGAGCTCATTCAGCGGCGAATAGAGTGGCCTCGACAGCAGTGCCGCATCATCAGTGAAGAAAGTTCACTAATACACCAAAAAATACGATTTCTAAAAAGTGTCAGCAAACATATTTCCCCTTCATATTGTGTTTAAAATAAAGAAAGGCAAACAAGTACTATGTAAAGATAAAATTGCGCCCACAATGTGCGCTGTACCCTAATACGGATTCTTCGCGGACTTGTGTCGGCTTGTAATATCAACTGATGTCACCTAAACTGGTGATCTTTCTAACTTTATTTAAAGATATTCTTTCGTTATATTTTCAAAAAATAGATTGTATGAAAACATTCTAGATGGAGACCTTTCATTTGATCTCCCCCAAGCCCCAGTAGCGTCACACTCACGTTTAACCCAACCTATGACTCACGTGACTATCTCATGAGTATAACTAGGAAGCAATTTTTAATTTGTCACATGTGATTCCCCTCATCGAGACCTTTATTTGATACCTCACAAGCCCTACTGGCACTACTTTGACTTTTAAACCAATTTGTGACTCACGTTACCATCTCATGACTATAACCAGTAAGAGACTTTTAATTTATCCATGATTCCCCTCATCGAGGCCGTCATTTTGATACCTCACAAGCCCTAGTGACCTCACATTGCCTTTTAACCTAATCCATGACTCACATGACTGTCTCATGACTATGGCCAGGAAGCGAATTTTACTTTGTGCCCCATGATTCCACTCAGCGAGACCTTTAATTTGATCCTCACAAGCCCTAGTGGCACGATTTTGACTTTTAAACCAATCTATGACTCATATGACTGTCTCATGACTATGACCAGGAAGCAATTTTTAACTTGTCCCACGTGATTCCACTCATTAAGACCTTTAATTTGATACGTCACAACCCCTAGTGGCCTCACATTGACTTTTAACCTAATCCATGACTCACATGACTGTCTCATGACTATGACCAGGAAGCAATTAACTTGTCCCACGCGATTCCACTCATCGAGACCTTTAATTTGATACCCCACAAGCCCTAGTGGCACCACTTTGACTTTTAACCCAATCTATGACTCACATGACTGTCTCATGACTATGACAAGGAAGCAATTTTTAACTTGTCCCACGTGATTCCACTCATTAAGACCTTTAATTTGATACCTCACAAGCCCTAGTGGCCTCACATTGACTGTTAACCCAATCAATGACACACATGACTGTCTCATGACTATGACTAGGAAGCGAATTTTACTTTGTGCCCCATGATTCCACTCATCGAGACCTTTAATTTGATACCTCACAAGCCCTAGTGGCACCATTTTGACTTTTAACCCAATCTATGACTCACATGACTGTCTCATGACTATGACCAGGAAGCAATTTTTAACTTCTCCCACGTGATTCCACTCATTAAGACCTTTAATTTGATACCTCACAACCCCTAGTGGCCTCATATTGACTTTTAACCTAATCCATGACTCACATGACTGTCTCATGACTATGACCAGGAAGCGAATTTTACTTTGTGCCCCATGATTCCACTCATCGAGACCTTTAATTTGATACCCCACAAGCCCTAGTGGCCTCACATTGACTGTTAACCCAATCAATGACTCACATGACTGTCTCATGACTATGACCAGGAAGCGAATTTTACTTTGTGCCCCATGATTCCACTCATCGAGACCTTTAATTTGATACCTCACAAGCCCTAGTGGCACCATTTTGACTTTTAATCCAATCTATGACTCACATGACTGTCTCATGACTATGACCAGGAAGCAATTTTTAACTTGTCCCACGTGATTCCACTCATTAAGACCTTTAATTTGATACCTCACAACCCCTAGTGGCCTCACATTGACTTTTAACCTAATCCATGACTCACATGACTGTCTCATGACTATGACCAGGAAGCGAATTTTACTTTGTGCCCCATGATTCCACTCATCGAGACCTTTAATTTGATACCCCACAAGCCCTAGTGGCACCACTTTGACTTTTAACCCAATCTATGACTCATATGACTGTCTCATGACTATGACCAGGAAGCAATTTTTAACTTGTCCCACGTGATTCCACTCATTAAGACCTTTAATTTGATACCTCACAACCCCTAGTGGCCTCACATTGACTTTTAACCTAATCCATGACTCACATGACTGTCTCATGACTATGACCAGGAAGCAATTTTTAACTTGTCCCGCGCGATTCCACTCATCGATACCTTTAATTTGATACCTCACAAGCCCTAGTGGCACCACTGACTTTTAACCCGATCTATGACTCATATGATTGTCTCATGACTATGACCAGGAAGCAATTGTTAACTTGTCCCACGTGATTCCACTCATTAAGACCTTTAATTTCATACCTCACAAGCCCTAGTGACCTCACATTGCCTTTTAACCTAATCCATGACTCACATGACTGTCTCATGACTATGACCAGGAAGCGAATTTTATTTTGTGCCCCATGATTCCACTCATCGAGACCTTTAATTTGATACCTCACAAGCCCTAGTAGCACCATTTTGACTTTTAACCCAATCTATGACTCACATGACTGTCTCATGACTATGACCAGGAAGCAATTTTTAACTTGTCCCGCGCGATTCCACTCATCGATACCTTTAATTTGATACCTCACAAGCCCTAGTGGCACCACTTTGACTTTTAACCCGATCTATGACTCATATGATTGTCTCATGACTGACCAGGAAGCAATTTTTAACTTGTCCCACGTGATTCCACTCATTAAGACCTTTAATTTGATACCTCACAAGCCCTAGTGACCTCACATTGCCTTTTAACCTAATCCATGACTCACATGACTGTCTCATGACTATGACCAGGAAGCGAATTTTATTTTGTGCCCCATGATTCCACTCATCGAGACCTTTAATTTGATACCTCACAAGCCCTAGTGGCACCATTTTGACTTTTAACCCAATCAATGACTCACATGACTGTCTCATGACTATGACCAGGAAGCGAATTTTACTTTGTGCCCCATGATTCCACTCATCGAGACCTTTAATTTGATACCCCACAAGCCCTAGTGGCACCACTTTGACTTTTAACCCAATCTATGACTCACATGACTGTCTCATGACTATGACCAGGAAGCAATTTTTAACTTGTCCCACGTGATTCCACTCATTAAGACCTTCAATTTGATACCTCACATGCCCTAATGACAACAATTTGACTTTACCGAGTCAATGACCACTAATTAATTAATTAACCTAAATTTTACGTAATTAAAATGAACGCGCGTCGCCCGGACCTAGTTTCTGGCAAAAAATGTGCGTGTCACGTGACCAACATCATCACGGTAATGAGCGGTTGCACTTTTAAAGTGCAGGTAAACACGCGTGCTCCACATTCACACGCCAGGAAATACCCAGTTCAGTTTTGCGATTTTCTTCCGCTGGTGGCGCTGTTGAACGGCGCCAGCAGCGCCACCTGTCCCACGTTCGGGCCCCTATGCAAGCGTGCGTGCTTCAGGGTTCTATGTTACTCAGATGAAGACTGGTCCTCCAGTCAAAACGTCAGTAACCACTGTTTTGTTTAATCGTGAGTGAACCATTTTGTCAACTATTTCTTCTGGCCCCTCGAGTTTCGTGTACTATATATATATATATATATATATATATATGCCTTCTCTAAGCATGTAGCGAATCAGAAAATGGGAAATGAGGGGCTCGATCAATTAAGCCAGAATAAGGGTTGTCAGTCACGAAAACCTCGGAAACCAAAGGTAGGAATGCGGTAGGTCATAGAAACGAAACATTTTTTTAGTCAGAAAGAAAGTGGTGAAAAAATGCCCGCCGGGTGGGATCCCAACCAACAACCTCCAGAATACCTGTCTGGTGCGATAATAACTACGCTATCAGCGGGGTTTCCCCACCACTTTCTCGGTATTTATGTTAAGGTATTTTTTTGTTTCCTGCACTTGGCGGCGGTAACCTCCCCTTTGCTTTACGAGGTTTTCTTGACTGCCTACTCTCTCTCTCTCTCTCTCTCTCTCTCTCTATATATATATATATATATATATATATATATATATATTGCCGCGAACCATACATTGGGTTTGTTTATTTGTGTTTTGCTTTTACCTCCCGGCTGCGCCGGTCTGTGTTATCTCCGTGCCAAGGGAAGCGCGTTTTCCTTTCTTTCTTTCTGTGCTGCATGTGTTATCTGTTCTGATAGCGAGAGCATTCCGATCTAACGTGAACATCCCGGAAAAAATTGCCCCCACCTCCCCGAAGGAAATCGTGAGGAAGTGCGAATGCATTTCTTGCGCCGAGAGTACACGGCGTAGTAATTCTGACATCGCCTTGAGAGGCGCCCAGCCAGCGAACGGTCTAAACTGGAGCAGAGCGAGCAGGAGACTGTAGCGCGAGAGCGCGCGCGAGCCGACCCACGGAGGTCTGGCGGTTTATCACTGCATATAAAGGGGGGTACGCCGCGCTGAGCGCGCCGAGCCAGGTGGCTGAGAGAGAAGGCGGGCGCGCGAGAGAGAGGGGTGCGCGCGCAGCTGCAGCCAGCGAGGAGAGAGGAGGAGCGAGCGAAGGGGGAGGGGGACGCGCGCAGCGGCGCACGGCAGCTGCCGGGAGAGGAGGTGGTGCGTGACGTCACGGCGCGGGTGAGGAGAGGGATGCGCGCGGCGCACACCGCCGCGCCGCGAGGGAGCGGTGAGGGCGTGGCGTCACGTGGTGAGTGACGTCACTGCGCCGTTGCTACCGACGCTCCTCTCCGCTCTGCGCCGTTGCTAGGGAGAGCAGGGCTGCGGACGCCGCCGCCGCCGGCGGTGGATGGTTTGGGGTCGCTTATAAAGTGCATCGCACTTAAAATCTTCTTGCATCTACAATGTTCTCGATGCGAATCGATGGGTCCAGAACCACGCGCGCCGAAAGATAAAAAGCCTGCAGAGCAGACGCCGGGGCATTCGATTCGACGACACTCGCCTGTGCAAGTCACTTCGTTGACCGCTGCTTCGCCGCCTCTGTATTCTTTATAGTTGTTAGGGGAGCACAAGTTCGCTCCAATAAACGTGTTTCTCATTCAAGACAACTGCATCGTTCTTGTCTTCGCGACATCTGGTGGAGGTGCTGGGTACTTAGTCTTTATGCCCTCTACGACATCTCGAAGCCGCCAAGCCAGTCCAACCAGAGAAAGCCCCCAACTGCAAGGATTGCTACCCGAGTTCGGTCTTCTGCCAGAAGGGCCCAAGAGAAGGAACGCTGCAACCAACACCATGGTGCAAGAAACAACGTCGCCAATCATCCTCAAGCAGCCCCGAGAACCGCCATCGTTCCGGGGAGCCCCCGCTGAAGACCCCGAAGAATGGTTAGAGAAGCTGGAGCGCGTCCGCATCTTCAACAGGTGGGACGACGAAGAAACTTACCGGCATGTCTTCTTTTACTTAGAAGATGCTCCTCGAACTTGGTTCGAGAACCATGAGAGCTCTTTGACCGACTGGACTCAATTCAAAAGGGAGTTCCTTAAGACTTTCACTACCGTAGTGAGAAAAGAGCGAGCTGCGCTTTTGCTTGAAACTCACACGCAGCACCCCAACGAAGGAGTCGTGATTTTTGTTGAGGACATGAAGCGACTTTTTCGTCGTGCGGACCCTGAAATGACCGAAGAAAAGAAGCTCAGGTTTCTAATGCGAGGAGTGAAGCAAGAGCTTTTTGCTTGTCTAGTCCGTAGCCCTCCGAAGACAGTGGCGGAATTCGCGTCTGAGGCGGCCGCGATGGAGAAGACGCTAGAAATTCGAACGAGGCCGTACGACCGCCCTGTTAACGCGCTGTTCTCGGAGACCATCGGTGCCGCAAATGGAAGCTCCGATACATTGCGAGAGACCATCCGAGCAGTGGTCAGGGAGGAGCTTCGGAAACTTTTTCCAACGACGCCGCAACCTCAAGTGGCTTCCCTGACCGACGTAATCCGAGAAGTCCAAAACGCACTGGGAACTTTACGCCATCGGAAGCACCCCGCGAACAACAAGCAATGACCTACTCCTCGGCTGTTCGTCAACCCCGCCCTGCTCGAACCCATCGTCAAGAGGCCGAGCCATACCGCCGTCCAATGCCGCCCGCCCGACGCCTTGTAGACCAATACCAGACGCCAAGGAAGACCGACGTGTGGCGAACGCCCGATAATCGCCCGCTGTGCTACTACTGCGGAGAGGCCGACCACATCTACCGTCGCTGTCCCTATAAGAGGCTCGGTTTGCGAGGGTTCTCCGTCGACGCCCCACGCCCCCGATACGGCCAGCGCCCTGCTAAAATCGAAGAATACCTCTCCAACACCAACCGAGGACCAGCCCGCTTCAACCGTTCACCGTCGCCCTACCCGTATCAGTCACCGAACCGCCGCAGCACTGCTGACTTCTCAAGTGGAAGGTCCCCCAGCCCACGCGGGGGAAACTAAAAGCAGCAACTTCGGGAGGTAAAGTTGCACAACGGCGGAAAAATGAAAACCCTCCAACGACGCAGCGACTCGCTGAAGACCATCATTCACGACATGCCCTCAACCCGACGACCCGACCTAGCCCTAACGAGACTCCCGAACACGACGACAGCTACGCGGCGCGACGCGTACCCGACCTGACCGAGACGTCCGTTGAGAAGACTACGACAACGACGATGCACAGTGCCCGACCGTCAACACGTACAAGCAGAGATACGACGCCCCGACGAACCCGGAACTCGAGGAAGACTGCATCTGACGTCAAGGTGTCCATCGACGGCTTTGACGTAGTCGCCCTCGTAGACACGGGAGCTGACTATTCGGTAATGAGCGGACCATTTGCGTCTAAACTGAAGAAAGTTATGACCAGATGGGACGGTCCGCACATACGCACAGTAGGAGGCCACCTCGTGACGCCAAGTGGAACGTGCACATCGCGCGTCACCATAGACGGCACAACGTACCCTGCGGCGTTCGTCATTCTGCCTAACTGCTCCCGCGAAGTAATTCTTGGAATGAACTTTGTGATGGACAACGGTGCAATAATCGATCTGCAGACCAAGTCAATAACTTTTTCCCCCAATCACTCCATGACGCCGGAACCGAACCCCGAACGACGTGCTGCTGTAAGGATTGCCGATGATCATGTCACCCTGCCACCCCGCGCAAGCTTGATGGTCGCAGTCTACTGTGAAGATGCTGCTCCTGACGTCGACGCTATCGTAGACACCGATCAAAGGGTGCTTCTCAACCGTGGTGTGTCGGTCGCAAGAGGCATTGCGCGCTTCAAGGAACACCAATCCCACATTTTGGTTACGAATTTCACCGAGGAGTACCAGCATTTAAACAAGGGCGCGGCAATTGCATTCCTCGAAGAAGCGCAAGAAGCAAGTGACGTGATCGCGGTCGCCGACTTTGAACGCACACCCGTAGAAACCTTCAAGCTCCCGCAGCCTTTCGACGTGAATCCGGCGCTACCGCAAGAACAACGGAACATATTGGCTTTGCTGCGTCGCTATAGCGAATGTTTTTCGTCGAGCGCAAAACTACGTCAGACCCCTCTAGCGAAGCACCGAATAATAACCGAAGATGGAGCCCGACCCACCCGACAGTCACCGTACCGCATCTCTTCACACGAACGGGAAGCCATCCGGACTCAAATCGACGACATGCTCAGCTACGTCATTATACAGCCCTCGAAAAGCCCCTGGGCTGCGCCCGTCGTACTCGTAAAGAAAAAAGACGGCACATTAAGGTTTTGTGTTGACTACCGGCGACTGAACAAAATCGCGAAAAAGGACGTGTACCCCCTCCCCCGAATCGACGACGCCCTCGACCACCTCTGCCACGCGAAGTACTTCTCATCGATGGACCTGAAGACCGGCTACTGGCAAATTGAAGTGGACGAGAGAGACCGAGAGAAGACTGCATTTATAACCCCAGACGGCCTATACTAGTTCAAGGTGATGCCGTGTGGGCTGGGCACAGCACCAGCGACGTTTCAAAGAGTCATGGACACTGTGCTAGCTGGCCTTAAGTGGCACACCTGCCTCGTATACCTCGACGACGTAGTGGTATTCGCCCGGACTTTCGACGAACACCTTGCAAGGTTGGAGTCTGTACTCGAGGCCATTCGTACGTCGGGGTTGACGCTGAAGCCTGAAAAGTGCCGTTCCGCATACGGGGAACTTAAGTTCTTGGGCCACGTCGTCAACGCCGCGGGAGTCCTACCTGACCCGGCAAAAACTTCAGCCATTGCGAACTTCCCAAGGGCGATAGACAAGAAGGGCTTGCGAAGATTTCTCGGGCTTTATTGGAGCGAACTTGTGCTCCCCTAACAACTCAAAACAATACAGAGGCGGCGAAGCAGCGGTCAACAAAGTGACTTGCACAGGCGAGTGTAGTCGAATCGAAAGCCCCGGCCTCCGCACTGCAGGCTTTTTATCGTTTGGCGAACGTGGTTATCGAAACGTGGATTCGCATCGAGAACGTGGTAGATCCAAGAAGATTATTCTGGGCTGTTCACGTTAGATCGGAATGCTCTCCCTATCGCAACAGATAACGACATGCGGCACAGAAATAAAGAATGGAACACACGCTTCCCTGGGCACTCAGATAACACAGACCGGCGCAGCTGGGCGGTAAAAGCAAAACACAAATAAACCAACCCATTGCATGGTTCGCGGCATTACCCCCCCTCTAATAGTGCATTGACCCGATGCTAACTAACATAAGCGACAGTGCGAAGAAATAAAAAATAAAAGTCCGTCATCGTGCGTAGAAAGGTTTTAAGCGAACCACGTGAACGACTTCGGGCCGCGTGCGTCGTCGTGATGTTCCGGAATCACCATCGGGTATCACCTCGTAGGTACGTTGTCCAACACGTCGTAGAATCTGGTAGGGCCCGAAATACTGTCGCAGAAGGTTCTCACTTAGTCCACGTCATCGGATTGGAATTCAATACCCAAACACCATCCTCAGCATGGTACTCGGCGTCTCGACGTCGGAGAGTGTAGCGTCCGGCATCCACCAGCTGCTTGTCTGTTATACGAGCTCGAGCGCGCTGGCGGGCCTCCTCTGCACGTTGAGGTATCCTTGCACGTCGGCGTTGAGGTCGTCGCCCTCTACATGCGGAAGCATGGCGTCGAGCATCGTAGAAGGCCGTCTTCAGTAAACAAGCTCGAACGGTGTCATCTGCGTAGTTTCCTTGGTAGGTGTATTGTACGCAAACGTGACATACGGGGGGACTTCATCCAAAGTCTTATGTTCAACGGCGAAGTACATAGACAGTATATCCGCGATTGTCTTGTTCAGACGTTCCGTAAGTCCGTTCGTTTGAGAGTGACACGCCGTCGTTCTTCGGTGATCCGTGTCGCTGTAGCGTAAGATTCCTTGCATAAGATCCGCAGTGAAGGCCGTTCCGCGGTCCGTGATTAGGACTTGAGGGGCGCCATGTCACAGCACAACTTGGTTATTAAAGAACTTCGCGACTTCTTGTACAGTTCCCCTCGGAAGAGCGGCCATCTCTTGGTAGCCCGTAATGTAGTCAGTCGCAACGACAATCCACTTGTTCTCGGATCGTGACGTAGGGAACGGGCCCAGTAGAGCCATTCCAATCTGTTGGAAGGGCCTCGATGGAACGGCGATTGGCTGCAGAAGTCGGGCGGGTCTCATTGGCGGTGTTTTTCGTCGCTGGCAGTCACGGCAGCTGCAGACGTAGTGGGTGACGTCAGATGTAAGGCGGGGCCAGTAGTACCTTGCCTTTATTTCTCAAATAGTGCGAGCTGTGCCCAGATGTCCGGAATACGGGTCCTCGTGGCACGCTTCCCAAATTTCGTCACGAAGGTCCACTGGGATGACAAGAAGGTAATTCGTTCTTGTTCCGGGGCTGACATTCTTCTTCACGAGGACGGAGTTTCTCAGGCTGAATGCTGGTAGTTGCGCTTGAAGGTTCTAGGAACGGCGACGTTGCATCCCTCTTGGTAGTCGATTAATACGCGTAAGTCGGGGTCGGCACGCTGCTGAGCGGCAAGGTCCCTCTCCGTCACGATTCCGAAGAACGCGCTGTCTTCATCGGAGCCTTGTGGTGGTGGGTCGACGGGGGCGCGGGACCGGCAGTCGGCGTCAGATTGTTTCCTGCCGGATTTATATACAATTGCCACGTCGATCTCCTGCAGGCGCAAGCTCCACCGCCCAAGACGGCCAGAGGGGTCCTTCAAATTGGCCAGCCAACACAGCGCATGGTGGTCTTTCACAACCTTGAATGGTCTTCCATACACGTATGGGCGAAATTTTGAAATCGCCCATATAATAGCCAGGCACTCTTTCTCAGAGGCAGAGTAGTTTTTCTCCTCCTTCGACAGACCACGGCTGGCAGAGGCGATGTCGCCGAAGCTAGCGCGAGTCACGGCCCAGAGCCCTAGACGGAGCGATCTGTGCTTCTTTATTGGCTGTCCTCGAACACCGCTACCGATGATGATAATGCGCCGCATGCCCCTGACTGCTTTCCCCTCTTCTTCTTTTGCAACATCTTCCTGGGGCCCCATGATGGTCAGTCTGCTAGTTCAAAAACGTGCAGTTATTGCACATTAAGATTGCACATGAAACTTGTCATGTGGCGGTAACACTTGGAGAAGTCCCCATTGCAATTGAAGAGCCTTGTCGCCCAGGATCAGGATCGCGATGGCGTCCAACTCCACCGTCGGTGTTCGACGTCTGCCTTCCTTCGCTTGGGGATGGAGTCAACAGCGTGAGAACCTTCCGGTTACAGGCCAGCGTATGAGGTTTCCTGCGGCCACCCGAAGCCTGACGTTCCGGCTCCGCTGACGCAAATGGCTGTGCACACTGTTTCGCCTCGGTTTGCTTTGAGAAGCGGCTGATCCGCTCTACGCTCTGCCTGTTGGTTGCCTCGCTGCTGCTGCCCAAGCTAAGTTTCTGGCGTTTCTCCACATGCGTATGTTTACATTTGGCTGAACACACATTGGGCGTTCGGTTTGTCTTCGTCTCCCCCTTTGCTGGACTTCGAGAACTGACCTGTCTCGAGCATGGCTTTACGGTGCCTTCTTTCGATAACGCGCTCGGGTTCGACGTCGGATCTTTAGGTGCATGTTCTATGTTCTTTCGGGGCCATTTCGGGGTATCGATTTTTCTTGCATCCACGTGCGGATATTAAGGGGGTGTTTTCTGGGCAGGTTCTTGCTTCGGAGTCTGCTCGCTAGAGCTATCCGTTCCTTCCGCCCCTTTCTCCATTATCACGTCTTCAACTACTTTGCGGTTTCTTCTGAATCCCTTACAAGTGCTCAGGGAGGCATTAGACGACTCGGGTTCACGCGATCAACTTTACCAGCAGTTCCGCCGGCGCCACACAGTACATTCGCCAAATTCTAAATGCCGTCGTGTGCCACCCGAGAGGACCATGGCGCTAGTAAATCTACAAGCCGTAGATCCGAGTGTCCCTTGAATCGTCTAACCTAGAGCTGTCTCCACCGCTGTCAGTTCTTCATTGATTCTGTCCACCCTTCCCGTGGCCACCTTCCAGTAGGCGTCTGAACCAAACAGTAGGCTGATTTCATTTCCCTTCCATGTACTCGGCTGGAAGGCGTCGGCTATGTTGTACCGCTTTTGAATGAGGGTTTCTACGGTCGGGGTATTGAGTTCCGGACTCGTAAGGGAGCAAATCTTCGGAACTTCTAAAGCTTCCAACTTGACCGGCTTTCCACGAGCTTGTCCGCGTAGCGTCACCTTTACTCGCCGGCACCGTAGAACCTTGGGTGATTTCGCACTGCCGAACGTTACTAAGGACAGGTCTTCCGTGCCGACAACCGTGCATTTCAGGGCCCTATCCGCATCCTCGCGAATGAAGGTGCGTTGGCTTCCGGTGTCTAGAAGTACTCGTACTAAACGTCGTCGAGCCCCCTCTTCCCAGACTCGAGCTGTCGGCAGCAGAACTGACGTTGCTCCGGAGTGGCCGCTAGGAGCCGCCACCACAGTTGGCGGTGCCCCTTGCCCAGCTTGTACACGCGGCGTTGATCTGGGCGTGGTGTGGTAAGCCGGCCGGAGCACGTCACACAGCACGTTGAGGTGACACCCGTTGCAGGTACTACAGGTCGGGTTGCTCGACGCTCTGCACTGACGAGCAACATGGTTGCGTCTGCCGCATCGCAAGCAGCAGCCAGCGTGGCGCAATCACGTCCTCTTCTCGGCGGCTGCCGACAGGTTGACCCGACAGTCCGCAACCTTGTGACCGCGGGGCTGTCACACAAGGGACACACTGGTGTGGCTGAGGGCTGGGTCTCTGCGGTCAATGCCAACGTTGAGGGAACGTGTTTCTCCGGTTGTCCTGGGGTTCAAGTCGGCGTTCTGGACGGATTCACGAGGTGCGGTTGATAGAAGTTGTCCTTGCCTCCCTACCTCGCGAATCTCAATTTGAATTCGTAGGAATTCCATCAGCTTTTTCACCGGTCCACCTCTTTGCTGTTGCGTCGTGGATTCGTCCGTTATTCCTATACCCGTCTCCTTAACTCTCTGCCGGTACATTAAAGTCAGGTCATCCGGCAGGCAATGGAGGAGCGCACAGTTTAGGACTACGGCGTATTGCTCTCGCGGAACTCCCAGGGCTTCCAGGGCGCTGACTCGGAATTATACCTTGTCGAACATTTTCCAGAGGCTTTCGATGTCCATTGAGCATCTGATCGGCTTCGTTGCCATGAGTTGGTCAATGTGCTCGTTGATGAGCAAGTCTCGTCGGCCGAATCGCTGAGCTAAGGTCTTCACCACGAGATCGTAGTTCGCGTCAGCAAGCCGGATTCCCTGAAAGGCTCGTTTGGCGTCGCCGATCAAGTATGCCAATAAGTACTTAAACTTGTCTATATTCGGCAGCTCGGTATTGTAATGGATTGTCACGTTCAAATGATCCCAAAACGCTTGCCAGTCATGCAGATTTCCTGAAAATGCTGGGATCTGGAGCTTGGGAAGCATAACCGTCCGATGACGTGAAGCATGCGTGTGCCCGCCTGACGCACCCGTGGGATCAATAACTGGAGTGGCTGTCCCTCCACTGGCGATGGAATCGTTCGCGCTGGGCACTTGCTGGGCGTTTCGTAGGAGGAAGCCTGCTTGAGAGACGGCGTAAGATATCTTACGGGTATACTCTGCCGCTCCTTCCAGCTTCTGCTCCAGCCCGTCGTCATCAGTGGCATCGGCGATTTTCTCGTTGAAGGTGGTGAGCTCAGGCTCTCGCTGTACGATGTACTCGACGTGGGAGCTCAGGGTTGCCGCGTCGGCAGAGGGTGCTGCAGCAGGTCATTCAGCTGGGTGAGAGACCGCGTGATGCCACTCCTGATGATGCCACGAGGTTTTCGAAGGCGGTCGATAGACGAAGCCATGAGGGTGATGCTCCGAAGGGCGATTTCCCGGGTTGATCGGCACCAAAGATATCGCGGAAGCTAGCGCGAGTCAAAGCCCAGAGCCCTAGACGGAGCGATACGTGCTTCTTTATTCGCTGTCCTCGAGCACCACTATCGATGTTGATAATGCGCCGCGTGCCCCTGCCCGTTTCCCCTCTTCTTCATTTGCAACAGGCGATTACCTTTTCGCAACCGCTTTGCTTTTGGACGAGGACAGCAGCCAAGCGTATATATATCACTGGCGTGCGTGTGCATTTCCGTTTCGGCGTTTTCGTCGAAATGAGCGAGCACGGGCTGGCTTTGCCGGCGTTTTTGCAGCTCGCAGAATGCTTTTAGATGCAAAGAACCTTTTGAGCTCGCCTTGTCCCTCCGTTGTCCGGCGTTCACCTCTCCTTGTTGCCCCCTCTCCACGCCAGCTGTGATAACGCCGCTCTCCTTCTCGCCGCTCGGCTCGTCTCGTGCCAGCTCAGGAAGACAGCGGCAACACTGTTGCTCCAGGAGCCCTAACGAGCTGTGATAACGCCGCTCTACTCCTCGCCGCTCAGCTCGTCTCGTGCGGCTCAGGAAGATACCGGCGACACTGTCGCTCCAGGAGCCATCTCATGGTCGGGGCTATGTCCCTCCCTTGTTGTTGTGCCGTCCACACCCCCACTGCACATGCGCCTCTCTCCTCCAGCTGTATAAAAGCAGGTGCGGGTGCTGCGCGGCGTTCAGTCTGCTCCGGGACACCGTCTGTGCCGGTTCTGCTCCGGTGTGGAACCTACACAGGACCCCCATGCTTTGCATCACCACATAGTTTCCTTCGGGGAGATGGTGTAATTTTTTCTTAGTCGTTTTCCCAGCTGAAAGGGGGGCTACCTTTCGTCAAGCGCGTGAGTGGCTCTGCAATGCGTGCGAAGTTTTCGACGAAGCCCCGGTACTATGCGCATAGACCGACAAATCTTCGCACGCCCTTCTTGTCTTTCGGCCTTGGGAAGT
The DNA here is from genome assembly GCF_048455015.1 of Haemaphysalis longicornis. Lineage (NCBI taxonomy): Eukaryota > Metazoa > Arthropoda > Arachnida > Ixodida > Ixodidae > Haemaphysalis > Haemaphysalis longicornis. The sequence goes on from NW_027526385.1 coordinate 19,075,501, forward strand.
TCGCAATAGCTGAAGTTTTTGCCGGGTCAGGTAGGGCTCCTGCGGCGTTGAAGACGTGGCCCAAGAACTTGAGTTCCTCGTACGCGAAACGGCACTTCTTAGGCTGCAGGTGTAACCCCGACATAAGAATGACCTCGAGTACAGACTCCAACCTTGCGAGGTGTTCGTCGAAAGTTCCGCCGAATACCACAACGCCGTCGAGGTATACGAGGCAGGTGTGCCACCTCAGGCCAGCCAGCACAGTGTCCATGACTCTTTGAAACTTTCCTTGCGCCGTGCACAGCTCAAAAGGCATCACCTTGAACTCGTATAGGCCGTCCTGGGTTATAAATGCAGTCTTCTCTCCGTCCGGCGTGATAAATGCATTCTTCTCTCGGTCTCTCTCGTCCACCTCAATTTGGAGTAGCCGGTCTTCAGATTCATCGATGAGAAGTACTTGCCATGGCAGACGTGGTCGAGGGCGCCGTCGATTCGTGGCAGGCGGTACACCTTCTTTTTGGTTATTTTGTTCAGTCGCCGGTAATCAACGCCTATCCTTAATGTGCCGTCTTTTTTCTTCACTAGTACAACCGGTGCAGCCCAGGGGCTTTTCGATAGCTGTATAATGTCGTCGTTGAGAGTGTCCTCGACTTGAGCCCGGATGGCTTTCCGCTCGTGCGAAAAGACGCTGTACGGGGACTGTCGGGTAGGTCGGGCTCCATGTTCGGTTATAATTCGGTGCTTCGCTAGGGGTGTCTCACGTATTTTGAGTTTGATGAAAAACACACACCGTAGCGACGCAGCAGATCCAGTAATCTGTCTCGATTTTCTTGCGACAGCGGCGGGTTCACGTCGAAAAGATGCGGCAGCTTGGAAGCATCTGCGCGTGCGCGTTCAAAGATGGCGACCGTCATCACTTGACTTGGTTCTTGCGGTTATTCGAGGAACGCAATTGCAGCGCCTTGTTTAGATGCTGGTACTCCTCGGTAAAATTGGTGACGAAAACGTGGGATTTGCATTGCTCAATGCGCGCAATGCCTCTTGCGACGGAGACGCCGCGGTTGAGAAGCAACCTTTGGTCACTCCCTACGATAGCGTCGATGTCAGGAGAAGCACCCTCACAGTACACGGCGATGATCAAGTTTGCGCGGGGTGCCAGAGTGACGTGATCGTCGGCGATCCTTACAGCAGCATGGTGATCGGGGTTCGGTGGCCCCGTCGTGGAGTGATCGGAGGAAAAGATTATCGACTTGTTCTGCAGATCAATTATTGCGCCGTTGTCCGTCAGAAAGTCCATTCCGAGAATTATGTCGTGGGAGCAGTCAGGTAAAATGAAGAACGCAGCAGGGTACGCGGTGCCGTTTATGGTGACGCGTGATGTGCACGTTCCACTTGGCGTTACGAGATGCCCTCCCGCTGTGCGTATGTGCGGATTGTCCCATCTTGTCGTAACTTTCTTCAGTTTAGACGCGAATGACCCGCTCATCACCGAGTAGTCGGCTCCCGTGTCGATAAGGGTGACTACGTCAAAGCCGTCGATGGACAACTGGACGTCGGACGCTGCCTTCCTCGAATTCCGGGTGCGTCGGGGTGTCGCATCTCGGCTTGTGCGTGTTGACGGTCGGTCACTGCGCGTCCTGGTTGTCGCCGTCTTCTCAGCGGCAGTCTCGGTCATGTTGGGTACGCGTCGCGCCGTGCAGTTGTCGTCGTGGTCGGGAGTCTCGTCACGGTTCTGTCAGGTCGTCGGAATAAGGACATGTCGTGAATCAGGGTGTTAAGTGCGTCCTTGCATAGTTGGAGGGTTTTCGTTTTTCCGCCGTTGTGCAACTCCACCTCCAGAAGTTGCTGCTTTTAGTTTCCCCAGCCTGGCCTGGGGGACCTTCCACGTGCAAACTCATCATTGCTACGGCAGTTCGGTGGCTGGTATGGGTAGGTCGACGGCGAACGGTTGAAACGGGTTGGTCCACGGCTGGTGTTGGAAAGGTATTTGTCGATCTCAGATGGGCGCTGGCCGGGTCGGGGGCGTGGTGCGTGGACGGAGAACCCTCGCAAACCGAGCCTCTTGTAGGGTCAGCGACGGTATATGTGGTCGGCCTCTCCGCAGTGCTAGCACAGCGGGCGATTATCAGGCGTTCACCACACGTCGGTCTTCCTTGGGGCGTTGGGTTGCTCCGCAGGTGGTCGGGCCGGCGACAGGGGACGACGGTACGGAGCCTCGCGATGATAGGGCGCAGGTTGGTGAGGGCGACTGACAGCAGCCGCGTAGGCCGTGGCTTGCGGCTCGAGAGGTGTTTCTGGCGTCCTTGAAGTTCTCAGCACTTGCTGCACTTCTTCTCTAATGACGTCGGTAAGGGAAGCGACTTGTGGTTGCGGCGGTGTTTGGAGCAGTTTCCGCAGCTCCTCCCTCACTATTTTGCGGATAGCCTCGCGTAGGCTATCGGCGGGAATGCGCGTGCTCTCGACGCAATTCACATTGGCCGTGCCAAAACATCTGCGGTGATACTGCTCAGAGCGCATTTCGAAGGCTTTCTGAATGGTGCTGGCTTCGGCCACGAATTCGGGGACAGTTTTGGGTGGATTACGCACAAGTCCAGCAAAGAGTTCCTTTTTACACCACGCATTAAGAAGGGTAACTTCTTTTATTCCGCCATGCAAGGGTCAGCAGGCCTGAAAAGCCTCTTCATCTCTTCGGCAAACACGACAATGCTTTCGTTAGGGTGTTGTGTCCGCATTTGCAGCAAGACCTCGGCCCGCTCTTTTCGCACAACCCTGGTGAACGTCGTTAAAAATTGTGTTCTGAAATCGTTTCAAGTGTCTAGGGAGCTCTCGTGGCTTTCGAACCAGATACGTGCTGAGTCCTTCAGGTAGAAGAACACTTTCCTCAGTGTCTTCGCGTCGTCCCATCGGTTAAACAGCCTGACCCGTTCGACTTGCTCCAACCAGTCTTCAGGATCTTCCGAAGTGACCCATGGAAGGATGGTGGCTCCCTTGGTCGATGGAGAACGAGGGCAGGATTTGAAGCGGTGGGCATAGTGCCTGCGTTGATCATGGTGTTTTTCACGACGTCTTCTTTCTTCGCGTTATCTGGAAGCAGTCCAAACTCAGGCTGAATACCTTGCTGTCGGCGGCTGGCACGAGTGGGGCTTGCTTGTCGTCTTCGACATGGTAAAAAGCGCACTAGACGGGGACACAAGAAAAAGACAGTGACACGGGACGTCCTCTGTCACTGTCTTTTTCTTGTGTCCCTGTCTAGTGCGCCTTTTACCATGTCGAAGACGTATCACCAACTAGCCCAAATTTCTGCGTTGAATAGACCTGCTTGTTGGCTTGACGAGGGCGTAGGTTGCAGTTTCCCAGCACCTCCACCAGATGACACGAAGTCAAAGACGACGCAGTTGTCTTCAAGGAAAACACGTTTATAGGAGAGAACTTGTGCTGCCCTAACAACTCAAAGAATACACAGGTGGCGAAGTAGCAGTCAACAAAGGGACATGTGCAGGCGAGCTGCGGCGATTCGAATGCCGCGGCGTCGGCTCCGCAAGAATTTATCTTTTGGCGCGAGTGTTTCTGGAACCGGCGAATTACATCCAGAACAAAAAAGATTATTCTAGGCTGTTCACGTTATTTGGGAACGCTCTGCCCATCAGAAGAGATAACACATACGGCATAGAAATTAAGGGAACACACGCTTCCCTGGGCACACAGATAATACAGACCGGCGCAGCTGCGCGGTAAAAGCAAAACACAAATAAAGCAAGCCATTGCATGGGTCGCGGCAATATGTATATATCTATATATAAATATATGTATATATATTTATATATTTATATATAGGGTAAGTAGTAGCAGAGACACACGAGAAAGACATTACAACTAAAGATAAAAGTTTAGAGACGTTTCAGGAAGAAGGCTTCAGGAAGAGAAAGGAAGTCTTCTTTTCCGAAATTTCATTAAACTTTTATTTTCTTTTTCAGTGTCTTTCTTGTGCGGTTCTGTCTCTACTTTATTTTTCGCGCTCTGTGTGAGTTTGTATGTTTCCAGACTATACATATATCTATATATCTATATATCTACATACATATACATTTATATATATACATTGTTTGGATATCTGTGTGTGTGTATTACACCAAACTGCCAAATTTGCTTTACGGAATTATCTTTCTGTCTTTCAGCTGGGCCACATCGCCATTACGTACAGCAGGCATGTACTCCTTGGTTGACACATCACTCGGTAAAGTATACATTCCCTCTGAATAATTCCCTCAGCTGAACTTCAAATAATTGCCTACTAATGGGTAGAATTAGTAGGCAATTATCTCAAGAAGACTTAATGCCACACGCCATTAAGTCTTCTAACACATTCCACAAATTCAAAAAAGTATTAAAGTGCTACCTCATGTCCCTGCCTCAGACGTAACCAAGATTGTTCCTGATGCTTTGTTTTTAGTGTTTTTCTTTTCTAAGTTGATTGTGTATAGTTATTGCTACCATGTAATTTACTTATTGACTCTGCTTTACATCATTCTTGTACACATCCCTCTTTTCATTTGCTGCTATTATTCAGTGTATTTTAAGTTATTCTGTGCAGGAGGTCCCGCTACAGTATTTGACCTTGGGACCGCCTTCTGTATATAACCCCCATGTATCATTTTGAGATATTAATAAATATATTTATTTATTTATTTATTTATTTATTTATTTATTTATTTATTTATTTATTTATTTATTTATTTATTATTCTCTGGCCTCTTAGCTATATTGTGAATTTTCAACAGGCATATCTAGAGATGTCAAATGGGCATAGGGACACAAGAAAAATAATATAGAGGGGTTGAAAGGCGTACCTGCGACAAACAAGAACACAAAAGGGCACCCTGCACTAGCTCTGGGAAGCAGGGAGAACGCGTATCGTTGATGGTATCTTGCGCTATAGCCTTCCCGTACTGCAGACAGTGTCCCCGACAAGCAGAAAACAGCTGGAAGCGGCAAGGAACAACTGTCTGGGGAAGTGCCTTGGCCTCCCGGCAGGCTCGTCATGTTGTGGGACCCTTGCAGAAGCTGGCTGCCTGCCCATGGATGTTACGGCTTCAAGAGACGCTACGAAATTACTTGAGCTACAGACTACATGCCAAAACCCATTTCCTGGCTCGCAGTGCGGATCAAGACGCTTCCAGCTTTGGACGAACAATAAGGGCAATTGATGCTTCTGTGCCAAATCAAGCACCGCAGACCATTCCACTGGGTTTTCCGTCATGGACTTTGTCACCTGTTACCATAAAACATTCTATACCTGGAATTGATTTAAAAAAGCGCATATCCCAAACTGTCCTACTTCAGGTCACAATTGCCCATATTCACAAATTTTACTCCGCAACGACCCATATTTTTACAGATGGATCGGCAACATCTGAGCGCAGTTCTTCAGGAGTTTTTATTCCATCAGCTAACAAATCACTGTCATGCCGGCTTGAGCGAGCGACTTCGTCCACGCTAGCTGAACTTTATGGAATTAAAGAAGCCATCCGGTACATACTTTCTCAGCCACCGACACACTGGACCATATTCACAGACTCTAAAGCCGCCCCACAAAGCCTCCGACGTGCTAGCTGCTTCAGCATCCACGACCACATCCAGCGCGAAGTAAAATACCTGCACCATCTAGCTTACGCTGCTGGCCACCGCGTAACCCTTCAGTGGCTCCCTGGACACTGTGGTGTCCTAGGAAATCAGAGAGCAGATGAAGCTGCACGCAGGGGCCTAGAAATGAAAAACAAAATAAAGATTTTCTTTACAAAAAATGATGCCACAACTATGACCAAGGCCCTAGCTCTAGCAAAAAGAAACCGCTTATGAACCCTTCCGGAACATCATCATGATTTTATGTACTCAATTGACCCACAGATAAGACTGAGGCTGCCAGAACGACTACCTCGCCGGCGGGAAACACTGTTTCATAGACTGCGACCTAATGTGGCGTTCACTAATGCCTACTTACATCGCATAGGCCAAAGTACAAGCCCACATTGCGACAACTGTGGCGCCCCGAAACCGTCGAGCATGTCCTGCTAGAGTGCTCCGCCTACACTGACGCAAGCAGTCGGTTAGAGCAAAGGATCACATGTCTTCACCCTGGACCAATTACGCTGAGCCTGCTACTTGGACCATGGCATTTTCCGTCATCTCAACGGAAAGTCCTGGATGCCTTATTTGGGTATCTGGAAGATATTGGCATCACCGGGACTTTATAGCCCCCTTAAGCGGTCAGTCTATGCTACGCCGCATGTCCCTTTATATGACCCTCTCTTTTTTTCCCTCTTTCACCTACTACGCTTCTATTTACTACTCATCTGTCTTTTCCCCGTTCCCCTTCCTGCAGAGTAGCATGTCGACGTACGCATGTTGGCAAACCTTTCTGCCTTTCCTCCTTTAATAAAGAGCTTCTCTCTCTCTCTCTCTCTCTCTCTCTCTCTCTCTCCCTCGTCCTTCTCTTAATGTTTTACTCGTATATAGGCACAGTGGCACATACCCGATGGGGGATTGGAACAGGGAAACTGCCATGAGACCTGCGCTGAATGGCTTTCCCAATTACAGCAAAGCAACTTTACTCCCTCTCCTGAAAGACATCATTCCGAAGTTTTACCGATTAGTCCTCAAGATGGAAAAACGTGAAACATGACAGTTTTGCGCAACACCACATTTATGCGACGTTGTATTCAAGGGCTGTGATGTGGCTCCATCCGTACAACATGGACAACTCAGCTCACGTAGTAACCCGCGGAACGCTTTGTTCCATCAGGAATAACCTCACAGTTCACGTCAACCAACCGGCGCGAGACTGCGAATGGGACGAAGTAGAGTTGCAGTAACTTCTCGTTGTGCCCTCGTCGACGAACCTGCCTCCACACCCACACTCGTATTCCTCGCCGATAAGTTACGTCTCGGGCCAGACGCTGTACCACCGTGCATCATGGGTTTGTTGGTGTCGAATGCACTGATGCGCCATCTGGCGTGAGGCTCCTGCGCGATGAGGGATTTCCTCAGCACCATGAGTGACATTGGCTAACTCCACGGGTAGAAGCATAAAGTCAACCACTGCGATGGCATCACGACCATATACTAAATGGGAATGCAAGGAGCGCGTCGTTCCTCGTGCCGCGTTGTTGTTGGTGAACGTCACATATGGAGATATGAATCCCAGTTATGATGGTCTACGCCAACGCGCATTTAAATGTGGCTGCTATCGTCTCGCTCGACCGTTCTGTAAGTGTATTAGTCTGGGGTTAAAACGCGGTGGTTTAAGGCAGCTGGTTCAGCTGAGCATCAAGACTTCTTCGAGCAACTGTGCAGTGAACGAAGGTAATGTCAGTCATGACTACCGTCGGGCCACTATGTTTAAAATAAAAAAACCTGGCAACCTGTGTGGCAGTGCCTAGTGGAAAAAGCTTTTCGTTAGTGAAATAATCAGTAGCAACAATGACCAACTTGTTTCCAAAGGACTAAAGAGAAAAATGACTCAGAAAATCCCTCCATAATTGTTCAAAGAGTGCTTTTGGTGGATTTATTGGCTACAGCAATTCTACCGTCTTTGCCGGTGGAGTATTACGCCTCTGGCAGTTACCACAGGTTCTACTCTATGGTTTCACGCTCTCAGTCAGCTTGGGCCAGTAATATTTGAGGCGTATGCGTGCCAACGTACGGGAGCAGCCAAGATGACCTGAGGACAGCTCGTCTTGACGGGTTTGAAGGATTACTTCACCGAGGCTTTCGGGAGCAACGAGTAGGTACGTCGTTTCTGTGACACCGAACTTCTTCCTGTGCAGAAGGTCGTTCACCAGGCAAAACGATGTACGGCTGCGTGCGAACGTTTCAGGTAACCGAGAGGTTTGGCGTCCCAGGTAATCGATTACGGGACGGAGCTCTAAATCATCCCGCTGTTCTTCAGCCAGAGCCATCGGAGTTATGTTATTCAGAAAGCCCCATCTTCTCTATCGGTTCAATCCTGAGCAACAGGGGCGCGTGACAAACATTCAACCTCGCTGCGCTTGACGCCAAACCTATATACTATTGTGACGACGGACTGCTGCCATCGGAGGCTTCAGCGCCCTGAGGATTCTTTCAGCTTCGCCAGCCGACAGAGTGAGTGATGATCCCTTGCCAAGTTAAAAGGTCACCAGTATAAATATCACAGGATATTGGTGACTGCCTAAGCGGTGGCCATGCATCTTTTTTTGTTGTGGAGTACTTGACGTCGGCGCGTGGCATATTTGTGCTGGCGTTTGCTAGTGCACGCTGGGCCCTATCTTGCCGCTGTGCAAGCACCCCTCCGAGGTCTATATTGATTGCACCTGTGTGTATTTCCGTTTCTGTGTTTTCAACAAAGAGGCTAAGGACAGGCGTGTTCTGTAACGTATATTTGAGCTCGTCAAACGCTGCTGACTCTTCCGGGCCCCAAATGAATGGAATGTAATTTCTCGTCCATCGGGTTAAAGGCTGCGCTCGTTTAGAAAAATTCGACACAAAGCATCGATAGTAAGCAGAGATGCCCATGAAACGGCGTAAAGCTCCTTTGTCATTTTGAATTGCAAATGCGGCTACCGCAGCTATATTTTCCCGATTAGGGTGGATGCTTCCGCCACAGACAACCCGCCTAAACATTTCAGTTCCTGGTATCCGTAGTAGCAATTTTCCGGTTTCAGAGAACGTTGGGGAACTGCACAGGGTGACACTAAGTTCTCTTCGAAGGTTTCAGAAGATACCACCACGTTGTCGAGGTCGACAAGGCTAGTCTGCCATTTTATGCCAGACAAAACAGCGTCCATCATACATTGCGACGGTGCAGGACCGGCACACAATCCCAGTGAGAGCTGCTTGGTGTAATAAATGTTTTTTCGCAGTCCCATTTCTCGACGTCTATTTAACAGTATCCACTGCGTAAGTCAATCGTTGAGGAGAACCTAGCATGGCGGACGCGATCTAAAGAGTCATTGGTAACCCGGATAGAATACACGCCTTTTTGTCATCTTGTTGAGTGCACTGTAATCCACACAGAAACGAAGAGTGCCGTGTGCCTTTTCTACGAGTGCCGACGGTTATACCCACGGCCTCGTTGACGCTTTTATGACGTCGTCTAGCAGCATTTTTATTACCTGACGACGAATGGCATCGCGTTTCTTTGCCGAAGCTCCGAAAGAGCAATGGTGTATGGGTCGCTCTTATTCGCTCGTTATGTAGCGATGTTTTCCCTTGGAGGCCTTCCGTACTTTTAATGATGTAGCAAAGCAATTACTAAAAAATCTAATCTCGAGGAGCAGCTCGAGGAGCAGCGACAGGATCCTCGTCAGGCGATTTAGCCTTTAGCCTCTGTCCTTGTAGCACACTATTTATTTTGGTTTCTTCGAATAAAGGATTGATTGATTGATTGATTGATTGATTGATTGATTGATTGATTGATTGATTGATTGATTGATTGATTGATTTAGAGGATATCTGGACGACATCTACATACATGGAATAAGAGATTGTCGGTGGCAATGCCTTCCCAAGAGAGTTCATCCTAATTATGAAAAGAGTGTAGCTCAACACTCTACATTGCAGCACGCCATTTTCTTGCACTTGAACCTTTGAGAGCACACTACCGATTCTCACACAAAACTTTCTCTCCGACAAGTAACTAATTAGGTTATTTAACAAGTTACCCGAGACACCCAATGACTTCAGGTCAGTAAGTATGCCGTAACGCCATGCGGTATCATAGGCCTTCTCTATGTCAAAAAACACCGTAAGACAAAACGGTTTGTGAAATAAGGCATCCTTTATATATGATTCCAAACCAACCAGTTGATCGATGGTGGATCTCCCCGCCCTGAAGCCAGCCTGGCAGCTCTCGAGAAGACCATTGTATTCTAAGATGTACATGAGTCTCCTGTTGATCATCTTGTCGAGGAGCTTGCATAGGCAGCTGGTCAGGGCAATGGGTCGATAGCTAGCGGGAGAGGACGGGTCCTTCCCTTCCTTTAGGAAAGCCACTACAATGGCCTTCCTCCAAGACCTTGGAAGCTGCCCCGAAAGCCATATTTTTTGTATATGTGTAGGAGTTTCTCAAGAGTGTCTGGGTGTAGGTTTTGTATCATGGTATATGTAATCTTATCTGCACCTCGAGCTGAAGGTTTGGATGTGCTCAGGGCAGCCCTCAACTCATAGAGTGTAAATTCAGAGTTGTAAGAAGTTTTTCATTTGTCTTTGTCATATAAGGGCTTTTTCTCTGCAGTTGTTTTGCTTTCATGAAAGTGTTTGTTTAATGTGCTGAACTGGACACGTGTTGGAAGTGTTTTGAGTGTGTCAGCCTGGTCTTCAAGTGTGTCCCCTGTTGTGCTGACCAGGTGCAGACTGTGTGTTTGTTGTCCCTTCAGTTTGTGTATTCGTGTCCATACTTTCCCTCTGTCTGTGTAAGAGTTTATTGATGTTACGAATGAACGCCAACTATCTCGTTTGGTCCTACGGCGCACACGTTTTCCTAACGCCTTGGCCCCTTTAAACAAAATCAGGTTACGCGAAGTGGGGTACCGACGGGGGATACCTCACGCCTTGTTCTGGGCCTGTCGCGCTCGCCTACAGTCCTCGTTCCATCAAGGCCTCTTCTCGTTGCGCGGGGCACCAGAGGCCTGGGGAATGGACTTCGGCGGCGGTGAGAATGCGCGCCGTGAGGAGTTGGGTAGCTTCCTAAATGTGTAGGTGTCCAATGAATGTGTGGTGTAGTTTGGATGTCTGTGTAAATGTATTCCAGTTGGATCGTGCTTCATTGAACCTATTATGGGAAGATGGACTGCATGGGCCTTTACCTATGTATGTTAGGGAGGTGGCGAAGTGGTCACTGCCATATGGGTCAGTGCCCACACCTCACTCGAGAAGAGGAAAGAGAACTGCAGAGCCAATAGCCAAGTCAAGATATGAGTATGTGTTGTGTCCTATGTTATGGTATGTAGGCTGTTTATTGTTTAAAAGGCATGCTCCAGAGGATGTAAGAAACCTCTCTATCAAGCGACCCCGGGCATCCGTACGAGAAGAGCCCCATAGAGAATTGTGAGCATTAAGGTCGCCTGTTAAGATGTATGGTTCGGGCAGCTGGTCAACCAACGCCTCGAAGTCAGAGCTCGAAAGTGCAAGATCAGGAGGAATATACATGGAGAATACCGTTATCAACTTATTAAATATTACTGTTCGAATTGCTAAAGCCTCAAGGACAGTGTTCAGAGTGACAGGGTTGCATGCTAAAGATTTCGGGGTAATTATGGCTCTACCGCCAGAAAAGTGTGTGCAGCCATCCCGGTCCTTTCTGAGTACCGTGTAACTATTCAAGAAATTTGGGTGATTGGAATTCAAATGTGTTTTCTGTACACACATTACACTTGGCTGATTAGCATGCAGGATCTCGTAGACTTCGTCAAGATTATTAAGAAGGCCTCTGCAGTTCCATTGAAAAAATATCTTCTCTTCCAATTATGGTGTGTTAGAGCTACTGGAGTGTGACTATTTACGTTAGGTCTTTCGGGGCTTTCACTCTTGGAAGGGTTTTTTTTTTTACCTTCTTTGGAGGTTTTGATGGGGGGGCCCACTCCTTCCGCTGCGAAGCAGACAGGAAAGGTCCTACATCCATGTCATCATCAGATTTGGCGGCAGATTTCATTTCAACTGCGTACTGCGTGGCGCGTTGCTTGAACGAACGTTCTATTGTGGACGCCTCTCGTATAAATTGGGCTATCGCCGTAGGAGGGCTCCTAACATGTCGGGCGAAACGCTAGCTGCTCTTTGACACCACGCATAAGGTGGCGTAACTTCGCTGCTTCTGCCATTCTGGGGTCTGAGCGCCTAAAAAAGAGCGAGCGATATGTCTTCAACAAATATGACCGCACTCTCATTTGGCTTTTGAGCGCTGGACGGAAGAGCATGCTTTCCCTTATCTTGGCGCTAGTCTCGCCGTAAGTCTCCAGCAACTGACGGCGGGACTCTTGCCAGCTGGTTAGCCAGTGTGCATGATTTTCGTACCATATTCTAGGAAAATCTTCAAGAAAGAAGTAAACGTTGTGGAGCTTGTGCTTGTCGTCTGTATCATTACAAACTGGTGCCCGGTCAAAATACTCCAGCCAGTCCTCCTCGTCCTCAAAGGTATTTTCATGAAACGACCGTGGTATGCTTGGTGCGTGAAAAACCAGTGGCTGCAGCAATGGGTGGTTTGGCTGGAGGTGGGGGTCATCACTGCCCTTGGTGATGTTGTAAGGAGGCCGAACTACAGTTCAAGGCCTCACAGGTGGCGGCTGGTCTTGAGGAGGTTAGAGGGTTCCCTCATTTTTGCTAATTTTTATTGGCATTTTAAACGTTCTTTTGTGGGCATTTTGTTTAATATTCTTGTTCCGGTGCAAATGGGTAATATGCTGATATTTTTTTTATATCACTGTTGTTTTATTTATTTTTTGTTTATTTATTGTTTGGGTATTAAAAATTGTAGTCGGCCAAATGTTCTCAATTATGCTATTATACTGAATAAATATGCTCCTTCCGCCAAGTCTGCATTTCTGTTTAAATGCAGGGCGCATCAAATTTCCTCCTTGAAAATATGTTATAAGGCATACCAGATCAGCTCACATGTCAAAGTAAGTTGGATCCTCCCTGCAAAAAAATACAAATGTGTCGACAGCATACCCTATATTTCAATCCTCTTGAGGTTATCGGCACTGATTTTTCTTCATGCGGACTATTGGGGACTCCACCAGAAGTAAATTTTTTTCAATACGTTCATCGATTTCCTGGAGTCACTGTAGATAGTCTGGTATTGGTGAGGGAGCGGTCTAACGTTTCTAACAGTTAACGTGATAATTTGGGCGAGCTGGCACTCCATTGAATTAATGCTTACAGCGCGAGCGAACAATTAGACGAAAGACAAAAGGGAGTGGCTCATCTTGCGTTCATTTCGCGTGCCACTATCATTTACTGAGGCTTTACCAGCTTCATTTCTGTTTGCATAGCCTTGTAAAAATGGCTGCAACCTCATTCATCTAGCTATATGTTGGGTTATGAGCCTGCATTTCTCTTAACACGTGTTCCTTATTCATTTTGTGCCGAACAAACAGGACCCTAGTACACATACTCCACGCCGTTTCCGAAGAGGGATTAGACACGGAGAAGACACCCCCCCTCCCCCTCACAATGGCTGCGCGGAAATCCTCTCGCGCTTCAGACATGAGCGTCAACGTTTTCTTCCGACCCACTCCCACCTTTCTCGTGCGAAAGCGACCACACTCCGCCCGCTACAAACCAACTCCTATATCCACTCTACCCTCCTCCACCATATATACCCCACTCAATTTGATAGTACAGTTAAACCTATATGCGACAAACAGCTTTATAACGAATCCCAGGATTTAAAGGCGTTTGCAATTCACAATTGCCACCTCAATAGACCCCCACGTGTTTGCGACTTTTGTGTAAAGACTGCGTTGCGGCGGTGAACTTTGTCGTAAGGAACTCGCTAAGCTGATCAGTCCTTTTTTTCTGCACTGTTACTATAAAAACAGCCCGAAAAATGCGTTGCTTTATCGATTTTATGCAGCCAGAAGCTATGAAAATGTCTATAATCTCCAAAAAACAACTTTTTTCATGACAATGACGATAAAAGGAGCAGCTGGCGCCATCTCATGGCTCAAGTGGCACACAACCTTAAGTTTTGCTTGCGTAGCGGTACACGAGGTGACAAGAGTAACGACAATTCATTTTTTTTCGCCGGTACCACAAACCGCCGTGCGTTTCTACGTGTGACTGCGGTGTCCATGCCAGGGCCTAATTTGAAGTACTAGGCCTGCCTGTCGGCGTGTAGTCGCGCGTCTTCACTGCTATCTGTGGTGTCGATTCGCCGGTGATGAGTTCTGCTACCATAAAACGAAGAGCTTTCTCTTTTCAAGACAAGCTCAAATTTTTCAATTCCACCGCCCCCCGATACAGCATCCCAGCTAGCGCCATCTCCACAGTTTTGAGTGGGAAAAAGAGCAGCAAAGTTGCGAAAATGCCCTTTTTCAGCATGAATTCGGTTCTTCAAACGTCTTTGGATCCAAAAAGCGTTCAAATACAAGCGGGATACTTACGTTATGTTTGCAGATACGGGGCGAATTGATCTCGCTTCTTTGCGGCGCTGTGTAGTGCGTACGTTTGTGCGAAAGAGCAGCCCCTAATCACGCGTTTGTTTACAGTGAAATAACATATCCAACGGTAAGTTCACCTTCGCTAATGCCGAGCGTACTGTTTCGTTTCTGCTTCAATCCCGCAAGCGTGAACTCGAAAACTGCATGCAACAAAAACCTGAAGGTAACGAAAAATTCCAATCTTTTGTCAACTTCGTTACATCCAGGTTTAACTATACCTGCAACTTTTGCCCCCAGTCAGGCACCCTGTACCATCTGGCTTGGGAATGCCAACAACCCCCATGCCTCACACCCAATCCCCGTCTTACATACGAGCAGTGGGTTGACCGGCACCCCATTTCGGACATCTCTATCCAGCGCATGCGAACAGAGAGGGCACGAACAACCTGCAAGGACCAGGGCATTCCCGGACTAGCGGACGCGCCCCCCCCCCCCTCCGCACCCCCCCCCTCACCCGTGGCCAGTGCTGTAACCATCCTGCGCAATTAAGATCTTAAGATCGAAATTAAAGATGTGTAGTCTCTCTCACTCTCAGGTCAATACGCTAACTAATGTTCGCTTATATTTTGCAATATTTTTGCGTGTCAACAACACATCCGTAAGCTCCGTTTTTTTGCGATGCACTCTGTAGCCGAGAAATGTTTGTTCCGGATTTTGTTGGCTTCAAAGCCCCCTCTTTTAACAACGGAGCTGTTTAAGTTAGAGTTGCAGCCGTTTTGGGCCTCAGTAAAAATCGGATTAGCAAAGTGTGGTGCATGAAAATGCTAGGATAGGAAGGGTGAGGGGAAGTGGCGAGGAGGCAAGGAGCCGAAAAGCAGGTGTTGGGAGTGCGCGTCGCGGCGCAAATGTTCGGGTGGGTAGGCACGCGTTGGGGATTGGCTGCGCCTAGTAATGACGTAAGGTCTCACGCACAGGTGTTCTCCTAGTTGGGGTAGACTGCGTACGCTCGGCCGCATTGTCCTATCTACCGATAAGATGGGCAGACGTAAGAAATGAAACTCTCCTGAGAAAGAGACGTGGCTTCTGCAAAGGAAGCAGGAAGCCTATCGTGAGAGTGTGAAGACGAGTTGAAAATTTCCGGAATTCTTGGGGAGGACTGCCCATGCTAAAAGGCAACTTAAAACTAGTGAAGGGCACCAGCTCCGCTGTATCCTCAGTCTTCGCATCTCAATCGCGAAGGTGGCGTAATTTTTTTATAAAGAAACCCAATCTTTTGGTATCCCAGTTGTGGTACCGGGGTACTGGGGCAAGAACATCGGTACCACATTTCGCGCCCTGCGTTCGGCGCAAAATGTTGTACCGGGGTTTCTGCACCCGGTCGCGGTTCCCCAGAAAGACACTGAGCCTCCTAAAACCACACCTTTACTGGGAGTCCCTCTCCGCCAAGACCCACTCCTCAGCCGATCCGGCTGCGCACACCTAGTCCAGCCGAGTCCGCCATGTTCACCTCCCGCTCATATCGCGCCACATCTTTATCCTCTCCCTGCACATGTCCATCCCGTGGGATTGTCCCCCCCCCAACTATCGCCCGATTACGACACAGTTCATTATTGATATTCTCATGCAATGGTATTACAAGCATGCGAGGTATTTTTAGTCCGTTTTTTATTGGCGGCTTAAAATGCACGCCGGTATAGTTCAGAATATGCGTAACGCATTTTTGACATAATGCATTAGGCTTTTCCTACGAATGGGTAATCCGCACTACTTTATTTATTTGCAAGACCGTTCAAAGCGCAAAACGTAAAACAGGGACGACGGGAGGGCCCCGCGCCCTCTCGTCGTCCCTCGTTTACGTTTTGCGCTTTGAACGGTCTTGCAATGGAATACCAACTTGCCCAGCAATCCGCCTTAATCAGTTTATTTAGTTGCAGTAAATGTGCAAATGATTGTTTCTATAAGAAAATATATCCTGTACGCCAAAATGTTCCTACACAATATAAGATATCGTGATGAATTGTAAAAGTACGAGTTTAAAGATTTCACAAACTTACTGAACATATTACAATTGGGCAATGGTCCCAAAAAATGCAAGTATGTAACTTCATCTTTACGCACCTTCTACACAAACTCATACTTTAAAATGAAGGCCACACTGTCCGTACGCGTTTTAAAAATGTGCAGTGATATCGCAGTGCCGGTTTTATAGGCCATACGTGACGTGAAACAGGAAGGCACAGTAACGCTCGAGGGAATACCTCACAAATAAGTGTTTTCGGTGTGGTTTAGATAGTTTTAATTTTCCCGTGACAATGTATTGAAATTACCTAGCGTAAGCGCCCACAAACACAATTTCACAGCAAATCTGTTGTTCCTGGTTGCTCTTACATAATCAAAAACAGTTTACAGGAGCTTCAAAGGTTAATTATGAACATAAAGCCATAATCGCGATTTGTAAGTTTAAACAACCTTTTTCACTACCCTATGAAGGAAATGCGCAACAGGGCAGGGGGAATTAATACCTGTATTTTCATGATGAGTATTTGAACCCTTCTAACGTATTTAGGTACTTAGAAGAACTTCCAGTTGGCTTGTTGGTACAGATTCATGATTGTAAAAGCTCTACTTGAAAACGACGACGAAGGAAGAGACACAACAAGAAGCGCTACTATCAATTGAATTTTATTGTGAAAACGAACATACATATATACTAGGAAAAACGAACAAGAATCTGCGTCACTACCAAAACATTGATAGCAACAATACATTTCAACCATTCATACATACATGACTGATGCCGTTCACATCCCGTTCACTACATGATCCTGTTCACATGTGGAAAGGAGTACATTGGCCAGACGGGCCGGTGCCTCAACGTTCGCCTTTCGCGAACATCGAAGTTCTTTGAAAGGGGCACTGTGCTCACATCTGGCAACGCACTGCAAATAGTGCACGAAAAAGTGTAAACCAAAACTAGAGCACACAACCGTCATTGATAAACATGCAAAGCGATCCACAAGGGAGATCATAAAAGCTTTTCAAATTAGGAAGGGAGGAAGTAGTTGTGTCAGCCAGCCATCTGTGCAGTTACATGATGTCGAGTTTGCATTTTTGGAAAGGGTTTGATTGTGTTTAATCTTGGTTTGTATTCTACGTGCCTTGTGATTATTTGCCGCTATCTGCTGTCGATGTTTTACACAGTCGTATATGTATGAAGGGTCGAAATGTATTTTTGCTATCAATGTGTTGGTGGTGACACACATTCTTGTTCGTTTTTCCTAGTATATATGTATGTTCGTTTTTCACAATAAAATTCAGTTGATAGTAGCGCTTCGTGTTGTGTCTCTTCCTTCGTCGTGGTTTTCAAGGAGCGCTTTTACAATCATGTATTTAGGTACGGTAAAGGTAAACCGGTCCTCTTCAATATAGTAATGGCGAAATTGGCTAAGAGTCTTGAAAAAGGAAAGTCGGCCAGATTTGTCATATACACCAATGACGTCACAGTATGGTGCGAGGGCAGAGACTACTCAATGACAAAAGACATGCTCACCGAGCTACAGGCAGCAGTAAACACCATAGAGGCGTTCCTACCAGAACTAGGTCATGAACGCGCCGCTGAAAAGACTGAGCTGCTCATGGTTTCAAACACGAACAAAGCTCAGCCCACAGGAGATGACCTGCTGTATATAGGCGACACGGAGATACAAATGAAACAAGGGCACGTACGGCTACACGGCCTCCCGCTAGCCAGCTGCAACAGCCCCAAGATATGTATCGCAGAGCTGAGACGGAAAAGAAAGCCAATGCTGGAATTGATAGAGCTCCTCTCCAAAAAACATGGAGGGGCGAGTCAAAAAGTCTGCCTAACGGTGGCACGTGCGGTCGCAATTAGTACTATAGCTTACGGAGCCCCTGTCTATCAGCTGAATAAGACCAACACCAAACACATTCAGTTACTCCACAGGGCCACATTGCGTGCTATAAAGGCCCTCCCAATACACACAAAAAAGGCAGCCGTTGAGCAGGCAGTGGCACTTCCTACCATCTTTGCTGTAATGAAAGAAACAAAAGACCAAGCAGACCGCAAACGAGGTCTCACCCACCAAGGATTGCTCCTCATGGCATGGGACGAACAAAAACCCGCACCAACAATTGAGCTACCCATTTCTCTTGCACCATGGTCGATATAAGACAACATCCAAAGCCACCTCAGCAAGCCAATCCCACGGTCTCTTTCAGCAACCAGATCTCAACGTATTCACTACCTGATGGCCTCTAAACTGCCAAACGAAATTGATATCTTCACCGATACACGCGTGACTCCCACACATATTGGTCACGTCTGTCCCAGTTCCCACACATGAACATGTCCCGAAAATTCATCTGCTAACAGGCAAATATCTTTCAACCAAAACGATGGAACCGCATTAGAAGGGGAACTACATGCCATAAACAGCGCGATAAACCACATCTACGAAATCGACTTTAAACCACCGCCCAACGTGCGCATTTTGACAGATTCATTCGCAGCAATCCTAGAACTATGAAAACCCCTTTCACTCAACCCAGTTGTTCACTCCATATTACTGCTTAAATAACTACTAAAGAGCCACAAAGGAACGTCCAAAACGACTGGACACCTGGTCACGAAGAGGCCAGTTCAGGAAACCAGGCCTCTTACGTAGCGGCGCAGGAGAGTCTTAATGTTACCCTTCCGCAGGTTTATACCTCGGCTACTTCACGTGCCCTACTCATCCAGCGACTCAAGAACCGCATGAAATGTCGGTACTAACAAGTGACACCATCTGGTTATCTCGCTAACATGCCCTCATTAACAAGAGCCGAAGTAGTAATTATCAACAAGCTTTGCGCCAATGCAGCTTACACGCTACATATCATTCGGAGGTGGACCAAGGGCCCTACAACACCCTCACCCAAACATTGACTCTACTGTACCACGAACACCATAGCAGACCTTCACCACTTAATATATCTATGCGCATTCTTCGATACACATCGTTCAGATACCATTCCACACATTGATCTAAACACCATACATAAAGAAGCACACGCCGCACTAGGAAGTCTTTATTACACGAAAGAGGCAAATTTCCGACCAAACGTGGTCTGTCGCGCGTCGTCTGACGGAGGACGACCCCAGCGAAGCCTCCGAACTGTCAGTGAATAGAAGAAAATACAAGGACAATGAGAACAGCAACACAGGCTCTACAAAGTTCTCATTCCAGTGAAGCCGGTGAACTCAGCTGAACTTGGCTGCTCTGCCTCCCCAACGCCGACTCCCCTTTTTATACTTCTCACCGTGAGCGATTGTTTTTTCAGGAGTAGCGCAATCGGCTATCAGCGGTAGCGCCATTATTCACAGTTGCACTACAGAACGGATGCGCATCACTCGCTCGGAAGCACGGCCCGCACATAAGTGCGAACCAGTACAAAGAAACATCCCCCTCGCGAGGGGCACGATCAAATGCAGAGCATTTCTGCGGGGGGGCGCGCCTGCAAGTGGTATGGATCACGTATTGGTTGTTGTTGTTGTAATTGTTGTCTTCCAGCGTAGACATTGTCGATGAAGTCGATGGTGAAACGTGCCGTGAACCCCCTGCCGCGGCTATGACGCAACGTGGAGCGGCTATGACGCAACGTGGCGCGGCTATGACGCAACACAATCCAACACAATCCACTTTAATCCAATTCAATCCAAATCCAAGCCAATCCAAGCCAATCCAATCGAATCCAATCCAGTGGCCCTGGCGAGAGAGTGTTATAGCGCCGAAATCGCCACCACGCGAACCCGTGATGCTGACGTCACGATCACGCCACAGATGTTAGCGACCGCAGCGCGCGCGAACGACATATCTGGTTTAAGCGCGAACCGACCGCGGCGAGAGAGCGCGATGCGAGCGCCCCACCTGTTCTTGCGCGCGAACCTAACGCGGCGAGAGAGGGTGTTGCGCACGTCCCCACCTGTTGTGCGCCCGAACCGAACGCGGCGAGAGAGGGCGTTGCGAGCGGAGAGAAGGCGAGGAGGACGCGGGGGAGAGGG
Organism: Haemaphysalis longicornis; assembly: GCF_048455015.1. Classification (NCBI taxonomy): domain Eukaryota; kingdom Metazoa; phylum Arthropoda; class Arachnida; order Ixodida; family Ixodidae; genus Haemaphysalis; species Haemaphysalis longicornis. The sequence continues at coordinate 19,095,673 of NW_027526385.1, forward strand.
CGCACCTCTGGCCGACGGTTGAATGAGTCAAGGATATAAGGCACGTTCGTAACCTTCCGTTCTGTGTCGGCTTTGTGGTTCAGTTGGTAGAGCACCGTGCACCTTGCGTTCCGCCCGCAGAGTCGTAGGATCGAAACCTGGCGCCGGCAAGTATTTATATAGTGTAGGGGGAGCGATGCGGACGCGGACTACGGACGCCAACGCGGGTGACATCGTGAGTTACTAAAATGCTCTGCATTTAAAAAGTGCCTGGAACTGAATCCGTGTAAACACCTCCTTCATATCCCATTTTCCCCACCAAGTGGCTTTAGCCATCCCTTCCCCAAATAAAAGCTTTACTACTACTACTCGCAAGCGCGGCACGTGGCGGACCGGTCCACTTGATCATGCAAGTGGTGGCCGGATGTGGAACCGATGGCTCGTGCGGCGCAGCAACACCAGCGTGCGCCTGTGGAACCAGCTTAGCTCTGGGGCGATTGGTGACGCTGCGCTGGAGTTAAAATATAATGTGTCATACAATGCGTATCCCGTGTGTGTGTAATTGCAGCAGCAGTAAGCATGATAATCAAGCTAATTCTAGACAACCAGGAGAGCTAAGAATAACCAGGTGAACCTTAATTCACGCTACGTATATCCTGGCCTAGCCGAGCTAAGCCACTACTACTTTTCATTCTGTTCATGTTTTAAACATGAACAGACTGAGTTCGGGCATAATACGACTTCTCCTGAGTTGTGAAGCAAGAATGCAGCATTAGATTATCTTTCTGAATTCCTAGCGTTGTGGTTTCAAACGTCGCCATACATGCCATTATATGTTGAAGAGTCAAGATTGTAGGGATCCTTCGTATCCCCTTTTCCTCCTCCCGCGAGCGCGACGCTCAAACGAGCCCGCTTTCTCGCGCCGCATGTGACGTCACCTCACGGGCCTGCGCACCGGCGGGCGCCAACTCATCGCCTCCTGTATTTTACAATGCCAAACGCATCGTGCGCTTTCCCATGGAAGTAAGTGATACGCCTGCAGTGCCCTCCTGTCATCAGGTGGCGCCTGGAGATGAACCGCGATCATTCAACCATAACTGTATTAGACAGCGGCTTGTGCTTGGTTGCCCAGGCGACCGATCTTTGGGATTGCCAAAGTAATGGCGCTCGCGCCAGCGTTAGAATACCCAGAGCGGCGACGGAGCGCGTTTTGCCAACGCTGCTGCTTTCCACCTTGCGTCACCCCGATATGAACCGGTGACGTTAATAAAGCACTGGGAAGGCTGCAGATTGGGGGAGAGTGGCCGGAGTAGGAGAGAGCTTGCTTGGCCGGTCCGGGCTGATGCGTTTGGCATTGCAAAAATACAGGAGGCGAAGGCCAACCGCCCCGCCACCGAGATCGCCCCTTCTCAACGGAGAACCTGCCTCCTCTCCCCACGGTTCCTCTCAATTCGGGCGCGGGATGACTGCCCTACTCAGCAGTCGCAGCCCGCGCCGCTTCCCCGCCAAGGAGCTGCAGCAGCCCCATACGACCGTACTTGCGTTGACGACACTTCGTGGCTTCCTGACGTAACGGAGGGGCACAGCAGCGAGCGGACATCGACGCGGAGTCCGAGATTCCCTTGCTGACCTCGCACAAGAGGCACGGGACGATCTCCTACGCGACGCGGCACGCAGCTTCCCAACATGGCCTCGGACGGGAGACCAAAACACGATCCTAAACGACCCATCAAGGAAGCTGTCGCGGGAAACAAAGGACAAACCGACCCGGAAACCGGTACGGCGACGGACAACACCCCCGAGGAAGAAAGCCCCTCACACGGCGCCATAAAAGCGCGCCTCACCACCCAGACAGATGGTACGCTGCCCAGCTACGCCGCCAAGGCGGCGCGCGTGGGGAGTGACGCAGAGATCCCAGCAAGAACGGCGGAGAGCAGACGACGCGAGGAAGCACACGAAGCCCTCGCGCTCCGACAGCAGCGCCGCTCTGAGCTGCGCCGTGGTCTTGAAGCAATCGAGATGGCGCTGGCTGCCGTTGCTCCCCGAGATGTCCCCGAGCATGCTGCAACCGGGCGTACAACGACACAAGTGCTGCCGACAATCGACGGAACTGAGCCGCACCCTGCAAAACAGCAGAAAAGCAACAAGGCTGCGCCCAGGCCTGACGCCACCCCAACCGCAGCACATCCGACGCCTCAATCCCTGACCGTTGATCCTGAGGAAGACGACGCCCAGGCAGGCCCCTGGCATATTCAGAGTAAGCGATGGCGGAGCCGTCAAGCGCGGTCACCGCCTTTGTTACCGGCCAGGCAAGCTGCTGGGACTGTCTTGTTCTGCCCTGCGGGAGGTGCCTCTTTCCTCTCCGCATCGCCAGACGCGATTTCGCGTCAACTCGCAGCGATAGCTAGGAGTGCTCGAGGTGCGGGTGAACGTGCAGAGAAATGTGGTGGCCGCCGAGGAAGCATCTCTGGAGTGCCTCACCCGACCCTTGCATGTGACCTTGCGGTGTGGCTTGTCAGTCCGCGCAAGAGAACCCATTGGCCACAACTTCGGCCGCGGGATCATCTACGGCGTTGATGAAGACGACAGCCCCTTTTATCTCCGCCAGGAGAGCCGGCCCGGATGACCTTTGCCTGCACTTCGCGGGGCCGTCCCCTCCACAGCAAGTGAGGCTCTTCAAGGACCTGTCTGGGTGAGAGGTTGTCGCCCTCAGCCGCTCCACTAGAAACGTTGTGGGCGGCTAGAACATGCGACGGCTTGTTGCCCAGGCCCCGCGAGGTGTGCGCGCTGTGGGGGGCCGCACCGGCCCGTCGACTGTAGTGCCAGAGTGCCCACCTGCGCAAACTCTGTCAATGACCTTCGGTGCCCCGTTGGCAACATGCATGACGTGTAACGACCGAGCTGGTGCGCGCTACACAGTCTGTTTCACGAGTGGCCCTCCAGGCCCTCCAGGACTACACCCCCTCAACCAGGTTCCCAATCGGTCGTCCTCTAGTCCTCCTCAGCTCCCCTGGCAGATCCTGGCTCCTCCTGCTGACACATGGCTAGCTCTAATGAACCAAGGCCACGGGCTCTCCAGTTGAACGTTCACTCCCTGCGGAGACGCAGGCCAGAGCTGGCCAACCGCCTCCAGCAGGCTGACTTCGATGTACTGGCCCTGCAGGAGGTTCTGGTGAAGGGGAGCCAACCCGGCTCCCTGGCTACGCATGCTACCTCAGCCGCACTTCGTGTAGCTAGAGTCCTGCACCCTCACCCCCTGGCTGGATCTCAGTCACCCGCAGGGAACGCACGGGTGGCCCTGTACGTGAGACGGGACCTATCAAGCCTGGCTCTAAACCTGGACGAATCTGCTAGTGGCCCTATGGAGTGCGTCGGCGTTACAGTACGTATGGAGGCACAGACACCTCGGTTGTCAGTATTTACTTAAAGGCAGGAGAACCTTGGGACACCGGCAACCTGGGCCGACTGTGGAGCCGCCTGGGTCGTGACTGCCTTATCTGCGGGGACTTCAACGCCCACCACCGGCACTGGGGAAGCCGCCAGAGTACCAGAATGGATAGGGACATCCTAGATGCGTCGGTCGCTTCAGGACTTCTGGTAATCAACACTGGCAGCCCAACATTTGTCTGCCGCACCTGTCAGACGTGCATTGACCTCGCACTGGTGTCCTAGCGTTGTACCTACAACTGGGAGACAGCAAACGACACCTGAGGCTCCGACCACTTCCCGGTCCCCCTCACCCCGTCCTCCCTGTACCGGCACTTTCACACCAGAGACTGCAGAGTGATCAAATTGACAACCTTCAGGCAACAATTGAAGGAACGGCTTCAAACAGCAGACGACAGCAACCTCCTAAAGGAACTTGTCCCTTGCACTGAATCTGCCACAACCTACATCGAAGTGACCCGAGGAAAGCCGGTGGCTGTAATTAAGGAATGGATAACAAGCCTACAAAATGCTCTTGAGGAAACGCAGAGTGGCTTCCGAAGGTCCCTCTGCACCTCTGACACCCTAGCACATGTGGTGTCGTTCCTAGAGCAGGCCCAACACGTAAACGAGGGGGCGTACCTCCTGCTCCAGGATGTCAAGTCGGCTTTTGACGCGCTACCGCGCCAGGCCATTCACAGTGCCGTTGACCGCCTGGAAGCAAAGGGTAGGCTCAGGAATTATGTCAGTGGCTTCCTCAGAGACCGTACACTGCGTGTACGTGTCGGCAAGACCCTGAGCGCCCCGCTCGGTGTGGGGACTGGTGTCCCGCAGGGCAGCGTCCTGAGCCCACTTCTCTTCAACCTTGCCATGGCGGATCTTCCTAGCCGTCTTCCCGAATCCCTCGACTACCCGGTAGAGATGGCCATCCATGACGACGACGTGGCACTCTGCACCCGGGGCCCTACCAAAGTCGGCAGGCGGGTACGCGCTTCCCTGCAGGTGGCCCTCAATGCAGTGGTGAGCCACCTGACGAGTAAGGGACCTCAACCCTCCAAGGCCAAAACAGAGGTCATCGCAATCCATCCGCGCCCATGCCAAGCCCGATGAACTGCTTCACTGCATCTCAATGGCAGCTCCTCCCCTGGTGACGCGAAGTCGTTTACCTCTGCCTGGCCATCGACGAAACCCTCTCATGAAGGGCTGCCATTGGTGCAGAACTGGACCAGATGACCAGCGCCGTTAGGAGCATCAACCAGCTCCTGGCACAGGGTAGAGGGTGCTTGCACCAGTGGGTGCTCGGGATCTATAGAGACTGCGCTGCCTCACGGGTTCTTTACGCACTCTCCCTGGAGAATCTCAGGGACGATCAGTGGAAGACCCTGAAGCTGGCTCACCGAAAGGCCCTTCGGCGCTGCGTCGGCCTCCCAAAAGACTCCCCAGTGGCCAGCACCCTGGCGGAAACCGGAAGCTGGCCCATCCAGCTGCTCGCCACGCAGAGAGCACTGCCTCATGTGGAGCGCCTGCACCGAGCAACTGGAGGTCCCCACCTCCTGGCCAGGCTTCACTCGAGAGGCCAATCCCGCATGGGCAGCATGGCCAGTCTATTAGAGGACTATGCTGAAGTCCCTCAGAGGGCGCGCCTTCTGGCCCTTCCGCCACCGGCAGCCGTACCCCTAGACGTCACAATCAGGCTGCCAGAAGTTAAGTCCCGGGTGAGACTGCCAGAGGTCGGGATTCGCCAGGAAGCTGCTGCCCTCATATACCTTGAACCGCCGGGGAAACTCCTGGTGTACACAGATGTCTCGGTCCTTCCAAGTGAGGGCCGAGGTGCTGCTGCTTGCACTGCCGCGGCCTGAGGAGGGCATCGGCAATGCCGGCTGCTGTTCCCTATCAGCTCCACAGCGGCTGAGCTGCAGGCCTACACTTGGCGGCAGACATGCTTCTGGAAGATCCACCACCAGCGGCCATCATCTTCTGCGACTCCCGGCCTGTGTGACTTTACCTGAGGGAGGCATCTGCACCAAGGGGGCGAGGTGGCCACCTCGAGATGTCCCTAGTTGCCAAGCTGCGCGACCTGCAGGGACAAGGCTACCACCCCCGACTGCAGTGGCTTCCTGCCCGTTGGTATACCGGGGAACGAGGCTGCAGATGATTTAGCGAAAGCAGCCCACCACTCCCCTATGGCCCCGGTTTCCGCGTCCCTGGTGCGCTATGATGTTGCCAGGGACGTCATCAGACGAGAGGTGGCCTCCCGCCGCCACTGCAAACGAGTGGCCACCGGTGAGGCCCCGCGGCTCCTTCCCATGAGTGGGATATCCAAAACAGAGCGTTCACTCATCCTCCGTCCCCGCACCAGCTGCTACAGCATAGCAGCACGCTTCTACAGGCAGGGTCGCAAGGCCACACCCCCCTGTGCCCACTGCCCCGACCCCGACACATTGGATCACATCCTCTGCTCCTGCCCTGCGTACGCGGGTGCCGGGAACGAACTAGTGTCTGGGTACCGGCGGCTGGGGCTCCCCTCAAGCACTGCAAAGGACATCCTGCGTCCTCGGGGACCCTTCATGCTGCACCGAGACGACTTCAGGAGGCTCCTCTCGTACCTCGACCCACCCATGAACTGTTTAAGCCAGACCCCACCCACTATTCATCCCCTGTTAACAATTTTGTGTGCGTGGTTGTGTATGTGTGAGTGCGTGTGTATGTAAAAGTCTGTATAAAACCTGCGTGTGTATGTGTATAGTCTGTGCATGGCCTTCTAAGAGCCTGTTATTATATTTAATTTTTCATTGTTCCTTCCTTGCCTTTTTTCCCCTTCAAAGGTATTTTATCCCCTAGCGAGACCTGTGCCCTCTGTAGAGAGGCAAAACTTGGCCTTTTAGATATTTTCAGTTGAATAAACACGTTCTTTCTCACGTTTCGAGGGCCTCTTTTGCTCTTGGCTCTTTTGCCTGGAAAGGAGATGGAGGGTAGAGTGTCACAAATACCACTGCGTAGTCAAACTAAGGTTCGTCGTAAGGGAACTATACACCTTCTACTGGGCGCGTACGGTCGAAGGAATAGGAACGAACGACGTGGACAGAACGACAGCAACGCGCTTATGGTGTCCACGTCGTTCAATTGTGTACCGTAAAAATTGTGTCCCTGGTAACCTCAAGTGCAATTTGCCAATATTGCTGTTTTAACGCCAGTACTTCAATATTATCCCAGTTCAGTGGTATTAGGGATTTCTCAAAACGTGGCGTCACATACTACATTCTTCCTAAAGCTGCTGCAGGTAGTTGGAACAAACGTGAAAAATGATAGCTACGTAGCAAGCAATAATTATTTGGTAAAGTTTCCTGTAGGGCGAACTTTTTTTGCAGGCAGTGCGCATAGATGCCTCCTTCCTAGTTCCGCGTATTATTAAAGCTCTCATCATACTACTTATTTTACAAATAATTGCAGCGTTATTCGGCGCTCAAATTTGCGGCGTGAGAATACAACGGCCAAGGCCAATGAATGACAAAAGGAATTTCAAGTGGACCATAAAAAACATGGGCGACGTTTTTTTAAACTTTTTTCCTCGAAAGTATTCTGAGTCTCTCAAGAATCTGTCAGTAATCTCATGTACGTGCCTGGAGAATGCGACGTATTTCAAAAACACACTGCAATACCGCCAGCCCTGGAGAACACGGGAAAATATTAAGAGGTACTGTTTTCACAAACATGGCAAAAAAATATCATCAGTTTTTAAAAGTAGATTCCTGCATCACCCTAATGCCAAAACCGGCCTCTTACATCGCAGCACTCTGAACTAAATTTATTCGCTCTTTCAAACAGAAATTCCGGCCGGGAGCCTGCAGGAACCAATATTCAAAACACACGTCAAAGCGTAAGTGTAAAATTTTTTAAACCACTTGTTCTGTTTTCATAGGCTTATGTGATGTCGTAAGGACCAAGCAAGTAAAAGCAATCGCTGATAATGCGTAAAGCAATCCGACACAGTTGTGACTATAAAATAATTTACAGTTCGCTTTCACCTACGTCACCATCGTGGTGACATGGACAGTTTTGAGGTGTAATTTTTTGTAGGAAGCATTCATACACATTTAAGAAAGGGTTAACCCTTCAGGGCACCAGTTCTGTTTTTCAACGAAGAATTGATGCATGCGTATTTATTCAATTCTCAGTCGCCAATTCTTTGCAGGCGGAGATTGAAAGTGGTAAATTTATTTATTTATTTATTTATTTATTTATTTATTTATTTATTTATTTATTTATTTATTTATTTATTTATTTATTTATGTCAAGTGGTCACCAAAAGCCCTGGCCCTTCTCGGGTGACATACTGGGTACATGAATATGAGACATATAAAAAGACAGCATATGTTAAGGGAAATAAATCAAGAATAGGCAAACAAAAATTTGTAGATATATACAAAAAAGGAGAGTGACCAAAGAAGGTAAAACATTCTCTTAACAACAATAGCTCGGAGGTCATGTGTAAGAAGATACTTTAGGGCTCAAGTGAAATAGACTAATTTAGCTGGTTCTCCGTATGCCTCGTATAAAGTATTCACACAAAAGGACACTTTGAGGTGGACATCACTCGAAATTCCGCAGGCAGCATCCTCCTATGCTTTCCGGCACTTTTTAGTTATTAAGCAAGTAACTTTTTGTACACTTTCCCTAACAAAAGTACAATTTGTTCTGTGTGAACTTAAAAACTGCTCCATGGGGTAAATTGCTTGGCTAGTTGGTCCATAACGCACCTAAAACGAAAACAGTGAAAAGAAGGAATTACAAGACATGAAAATGCAACACAGACAAACTGCCGCTGGTTGCCTTTACTAACAACCGCTTTCTTCAGAAGAAAAACCACATTGTATATGCTTTCACCTTGCACGCACACACTTTGACCAGTGTAAAGAAAGTAACTTACAAATATAAAAGCTAGATATTTTCTATAGATAATACCACCGACAGGTCGTTTACAAAAATGTGGTGTTTCTTTTACTAAGAACGCCTCGAACCCCTCGCGCTCGCATCTTGATTTTCCACAACCGAAAGTGCTAGCGAGGGAAACCAGGGGACGCATATCTGGGAATCATTGAGATGCAAATCTAAATTCCCAAGTCTGCGCCGTCCAGTTGGCTGAAAACGCCGCCAGGGCCCAAGGGCTGCTGGCCACCGTTTAGGGAGGAGGAATCCTTACAAACTGGACAAAAATAAAGTTCTATCTCTTTCTTGCCCTTCCTTCGCCAAAAGTTGTTCCGCGCTGACTCCGGCGTTCCTTAGGGCACCTAATAGTTTGCCCGATATACACTTTTCAGCGCGACGATGGGGTGTGATAAACCACACCCACTGCGCACGAAGTGAACCTCGTCTGGTGGTCAGTCTTGCAAGGCTCATCGTCCCTCTGGCCACGAGAGATTTAAGAACACAAACCAGAAAATGTACGCGGAGCCGGATAAATCATAGTGACACCAAATACTTGGGAAACTTTTTAAGCCCTTGAAACGTCTTTTAAAAGTAAGAGATCACATCAATGTTTTTCTCTCATTCTTCTTTAGGCTGCCAAGCTTTTAAATTTTGTTGCTCAAGAAATTTTCCACTGCCTGCAGAACCTATCATCCGCCGACATGCGCGTTGGAAAAATGTTGCCCGAAAAGCACGTGCATTGTATACATGCTCCGGTGTCTAAAAAAGCGGTTTCGCCGTACAATTCGGCTGTCAAGCACGGTAAACGTAACGTGCTTTCTGAATGCTCAAAGGAAACGTTAGCCGTATGTGATGGAGCAAACGTTTTGAGAAAACGTTGGCCGCTTGAAGATTATGACGTGGAAGATCATGACGGGAGCGCGAGGTGCTCGAAGCGTTTTTTTTTTATTACCACATTTGTTTCAACCATCCCCGGTGGCCCGCACCGTAAAACAATATCAGTTTTCATCCTTGTAAGTTCCTTTCTTTACGATGGTCTAAGTCATCGCGTGAGCAGAAAAAGCATATAAATTTGACATTTTTCTTTCTGAATTAAGCAGCTGTTAGTAAAAGGGTTAAACTGTGGACTAGTTTAAACACGTTCATGCTTCACTGTTTTTTACGCTGGGCAAGCTGGAATTGTTAGTAACATCAGTGTGATGCGTGTGCCGTGTCCCCTAGCCCTTTGTCCTTTTTGCTGGTTACATTTTAAGTGAAGATGAAAGGAGGCGTGCACATTCCAGCATTGGAGTATTAATGCATGACAATCATTCAGAGATCAATGGACTCAGTTGGCGAAAAGTCGGCGTCATCTCATCCCAATGGCAAGAACGTACCGTAAAATTACCACGGGCTCGATGTGAGCCTAAACATGTCACCGAAATTTTCAACGTTTGAAACCTCTGATGAATGTTCACATTGGTTACGACACGACAGCCTAACAACATATGCACTCAGCCCTATTGAGCACTGAAGACGACACTGGCCGAGGGAAGCTCACCGCCGATTGA
>NW_027526385.1:19108053-19135553 GCF_048455015.1 Haemaphysalis longicornis
AACCGGTCCAGTCCGGCGCTGCTCGAGTCCAGTCTTTGCCTCCTAATTTCCTAATTTGGTGGTGGTGGTGGTGCCAAAAGAGATGGCTCATACCCACTCAGGGGGATTGGCCAGGAAAGGGGCGCTCACAGAGAGAAATTACAAAGTAATTAAAGAAAGACATTTAAGGAGGTAAATAAAATATTAGGGAAATATATACAGAAAAAAAAACTGCTCAAACATAAGACGTAGCATCAGGAAGTGTTGAAAACAACATAAAATAAAATGAAAAAAAAAAATAAAGGAAAGAAAACATGAAAAGTACGTAGAGAAATAAAACAAGAAGGGAAGCTGGCGAAGGAGAGGCAGTGGGCGGGAAGGCACTGATAGTAGCGATCATACACGCAGGGATCTTTTTGAGGGAAGCCCGGCATGGCCTGGGGCTAGCACGGGAGACGGCCAGATTCCGAAATGAACAAGTGCACGGCGGAGCAAAGATCTGCGCGGCTAAAACCCAGTGCCTTCGCCCCGAACGATAAGATCAGAGGAACAGACAGTGGGAAGGCCAATTTGTTAAAGCTGTTTTCCAAGTATCTTTTTCGTATGGAGGAGTACCGTCGAATTTCGTCCGTCCATCAAGTAATTGACCTTCCTCTTCTTCTTCACCCGTCTGTCGGTATCCACTCTGTTACCCTGGTGGTCCACCGGTTCTCGTTTCCTGTAACTAGGTGGCCAGCCCAGGTCCATTGCTTTTTTATTTGAACTATGATATCCTCTGCTCGAGTTTGTTCATACGATACAGGAAGCTGGTTTCCTAACAGTTATTATTACACCCATGATTGTTTTTTCTATGGCCCGTTGAGCCTACCTAAGTTTGCTTTGAAATTGTTAAGTAAGGCCCAAGTTCTTACGTCCGTATGTCATCCCCGGCGCCTTATGTCATCACCAGCAGGAAGCATTGGCTGCGTATTCTTCTTTTTAGGGATAGAGGTAACATCTCAATATTTGGCAGTGTTTGCCAAGTGAACCACCGCCTATGCCAATTCGACGCCGGATTTCTTCCGCGTGGTTGAGATAGTATGTACAGTGATGGAAACACGAATTCCTAACACCAAAGTATGAACCATAACAGGCAAATATAAAGAAATACTCATCGTCAAATAATGGGGCGCTGTCGGTATATAGAAAAGACATATTTCCAAATATGTTGCAACCTCAATATGGGCACTTGTAGGCACAATAAGCGATTGGTTGAAATGTTTTCATTCCCTTAGGACGTGCTTTTATGTTAAGTAGGCTTGATGTTGCCCCCCCCCCCCCCCAAAAAAAAAATAAGCATTTTGCTTGAAGTTCTGGTCTTTACCCCTTAGCAACAATTCTTTGCCCTTGTCTTTACCCATTAGCAACATAAGGCCTAACCACAGGCCGGCACATTTCCGCGCCTCCCACTGCCGTAGCTTCTCGAGCAGTTGACTGCCTTCATATGACTCCCAGCAGGCGATGGGGACCTCAGGACTGTCAATTACCGCCTTCGCCGACACATAATGCGTCACCGCCAATGTGGGTGCCTAGCTGGCACACACTCTCGTTTTCAGTGAATTAGACTTTAGGTGCTGTTTAGCTGATACATATAACGTCGGCGCTGGCGCCTGATTTTCCGCTCAATGGCTTTTTTTAGTTTTTGCATTAAAACGTGCAAAGAAGGCCCGCGCACGTTTAATTCCGGTATCAGTCTGGGGCGGGAGCAGCAACGATTCTGAAGGGACAGTGGCACCGGCCGTTAGCATTGCAGCTCGCCTTGCAGAGCGCCTTTGCAAGTTGGCTAATACTGCGCCGTTGGGCCAGGCAACCACTTACACGTGCCCCCCATTCCAACTATGGTGCCGTCAGCGTACCGTTACACCTAATAACAGCCCGGTGTACACTCGCGAATTTCTGTTCACTGCGCCATTAGCACTTCGACATTCTTCGCATGACGCGTCGCAGCCAGTACGAACTGGAGCATACGCGCTTTCGCAGTCGCTCACACGTCACAGTTAACAGGTACGCCAGGCCACCCAATCCCGGCGTTCTCAGTGAATGGAATATTGGGTGCTGTGGCGCAGCTAGAAACTAAGCCAACGCTGATGCTGGCTGTTTCGCTAAAGGAACTGTGAATGCTTTCACAATAAAACGTCCACAAATTGTGGACTTAACGAGAACGACCGGTCACCGATCAACTCCCAAACATTCCGTGCTAGCGCGAACACGGGTCCCAAACTGATTCATTCTCGTTATGCAATAAGGCAAGCCTCAATTTTCCTCTTCCAGATTCGCCGGGTTTTTTTTCGTGGGTTGAATTACGTTGTTTATATTGTGTTTTCAACACGACCACCCTGTTTCGTTTAGCGCGGCTCATTTGTGTCTCCAAACGTACCTGCTTCCGTCCATAGTAACAGCTACATCTAATTATTGTACATACTTTAACAGATTGCAATTGGTATCTCTTTCACCATTTAGTCAAAGTGAATTAGCATTGGAAGCACACTGCTACTATCAAAATACGTCTTCCAAACTAGTGGGATATTATGTGACTGCAAAAAAAATTGGGAAACTACGTCATTAAAATATTCGCCGAGGCATCGTTCTTTCTGAAAATTGAAACGGCGGTAATGCTCCGTAAAGATAACATTATTTCAGAGTTCAAGTAACTTCCCGAAGACAGCTATTACTGTTTTTCTAAGCAGCTGCCTTTCCGTTACATAACTTGGGGTGGTGGTGATTTTTCTCCATTATCTAACATTACACACAAAATGTTTGCTTTGTGAACCTTTTTCATACGAAGACTATTTTCTAGGAGGAATTGAAATTGTCAAGTATACTTAAAGTATATTATTCGTGTTTTTAGGTCTCATAACCTTGGGTCAATGGGAAGCACCACCGGAGGAATTCTTATGCACGCCTTGACTGAGGAAGGTATGTTGGCTGTCTTCAGGATTTCGCGAACATTCTAGCTGGTCAAATTCCAAGCTACCTATTATAGCTTTCTCAGTAAATATGCAACTTGCGCGACACCTTTCCTGCTTTCTGGCTATGCTTAGTGGCATGGATTTTTGTGAAGTAAGTGTCATATGTGAGATTTTGAATGTCGTGTCGCAACGGGTGGTGCTTTTTTAGCGCGAGAACGCAAAGTGCGCCATGAGGGAAAAGCTCATCTACTCTTTGAAGCTTTCTGAGCGAGATAATGCCGAACCAGCGAGAAATAGAGCGGCGTGTACCAGTTCCTACGCTAGGCCTGGTTATAAGTGGGCAGCTGGCTTGCTAGGCAAAAGAATGCTGCGCAGGGAAGAAAAGCACGGCGTGTTTCCCTTGCTTGTATTAGTGTTATGAATACTACACTGCACCCCCTTATTCTTTGGGGATGCCCAGAGCGGATCGTCAGCTTGAGCACAAAAATGCGACCAAGTAAGACGAGTAGGGCTGACATCAAAGCTGCCAGAAACGATCCCGTGGTTGGCCTGCACCACTCTGCCTGGTTGGCTTGCGTTTTTCTGCGGTGATATGTGCACAGCATGGCTTAGTGGTGTTCCTGTGGCATGAATGAAGCAGGACCACAGGTTATCGTGCATCGTAGCAACATGGCACACCAAGGTTCAAACAAGCATTTAGCGTCGTTTAAAATTAAAGTTCATCCCTTAGAGTCATTTTATGTATATGCCAACCTAAAGTGGCAAGTTTTCTTGGCCTATTTTGAATCTTTGCGTGTAATCTTACAAGTATTCTTTTACCCTTTTTACGTGTTCTCAGTGCAATGTAACCACCATGATAGCGCAGTTTTGGCGAGTGTTGACTAACCACGATGTATATAGTACCCTCCAACTGCGTGCTGAATGATTAATGTTAAAAATTTGTATATGCACAACCATCTTTAAGAATTCCAGAACCTCGCTCAACCAAGAGTAACTATAGCCCACCAAAGAGCACCCCCATTTCAAGCAAATTTCTTATTCACCCCGAAAAAAGACGATCAATTTGTGGCGCATTTTTAAAACTATTTTTTGGAAACTCGTTCTGGGGTTCTCACAGCGAACTAAACCACACTCTGCACGGTAGTTCCATAAACCCATCGCTCCAGAATCAAAATCAGTGCTATTAGCCCTTCTCAAATGAAAAGATAGGGGATTCATCGCCAGGTATGCTCATCAATGTTGGCTATTTTGGAGACTTCTAAGCCTTTTTTGTGAGTTGTAAATGCGAGAGAATGTGTAATTGAACGCCACTGATCTACCCTTTGAATTTTTTGCACACTGCGTAATGGGAAATATTCGGTGTACATGAAATGCCAGTTTGTGCTAATAGGTGCTGCACGCTTCGTAGCAGTACGGTACTTGATTCCGCGTAGAGCGGCTTGAATGGCTGGTGTTGTGCCAGAACGCCCAGTCCAAATTTGCTTCATCTGGTGAAGAACAACGGCGGGGCGGAATCGCACCTCTGTCAAACCACCCGCGGCGGACGTGCCCCAACTTGCCGGCGCAACAGAGTCGCCTCTACGTTTCACTTCTCAACGGCTGGGCCGAATCATGCCTCGGACGAACGGCCCCCGGCTAAGCGCAGCGACATGCATGGAGAGGGTGCCGCTGTGTCGCCTTCCCTTCCCCCGTCAAGGCGGCTCGGCTGACTCAACCGCTTAACCTTTATTCGTCAGATTCAAGCTTCAGCCAGCGAGAGTCCTGATTGGAGCAATTCAAACCGCTCGCGGCTGCAACAGACCCCCGGGGGTATAAAACCAGCCGGGAAGCACAGCGAGCGCGGCACTTTTTGGCGGCACTTTTCTGAAACTCCGGGTGGAGACGTGCTGTCGCCTTTTCGCCAGGCATGTAACGTTTTGTTACCTTTGTACATACTATATATAACTGTTGCTTATACTTTTCGTCGGATAGAGAACTTCATCGCTATGCTCTGCGCCTCGTCGATAGCGGACGGATCCAGGCAACTTCGCTACACCGGTGATTGTGCTCGGGCCAGTCGCAACAGAGCTGGCTGCGGTGAGAGGGCCCAGTGCCAGCAGTAGTAACAGTGCTGGGAAGGCCATTTACAACAGTGGTGGCCGCGGTGGGATCTCCCTGTCCCAACATTGGATGACAGCGGCGGCATCGACCCGCAACGGCTACTACCTAGTGTGGTAAGCACTCAACGTTTTCTCTGAGTTCACCAGACTTCTCTAGCACAGGTTTCGTAGCTTAGAGAAGGGCTGTATCAAACACTGAGTATAGCTTTGATAGTTTCAAGCGCAGAAAAAATGTATTGAAACCAGAGCTAATGCCGAGGGTGTAAACAAACCACTGTTGGAAATTATTTGGCCGTACCTTACTATTAACGTGGCAAAGCAGCAAGAGGCTAGTGCAAACTATGGAGGACCTTAAAGTGAAGGAAGAAGGAACTCCTCGAAATTTGCGAGGTGCTGGGGCTTGACTTAGGACATTCGAAACGAAAGCACGAGATTCTTGAGGTCGTGCGGAAGGAGAACGTAACGGCTGAGGAAGTCGGTGAGGCCAGGGCTCAAATTAAGAGCGCTATGGGCGTGAGCGCAGAGAGACTAAAGTGCGCCGTGAGCCCAATGAGGCCGAAAAAAAAGAGCGACGGGACCGCGAGGAAGCCGAGAAAAAAGAACGATGTGACCGCAAATAGGCGAAAAGGAAGGAACGGAGGCAGGAAGCCGAAAGGCAGGAATGGAGAGAGCAAACTGAAAGCCAGCTCGAGTTTAAGCGGTTAGAGTTAAGGCTCCGGCGGTGCTCCGGGGCCTCCAGTGTGACTTCGGCAACGGTCCACGCGAGCGGTCAGAGAATTCGGGACCAACTCCCGCTGTTCGTTGTTAAGAGGTCATGTCCGCATGACGGAGCGTCCCAAGAGAAACGCTAAGCGACCGCAATAGTATTCATGGACATAAAAATGAGCCAGGAAAACGACAAGGACGCAGAGGCAGAGGAGCCGCTTCGAAATAAAGATTTCTAAACACGCAAGCAGTCTTCAAGTAGTGGCCAGTGCATGGCACTTACGAGATCACAAGAGCGGAAGCTCTCGCAGAAACGTGACTCTTACACACCGAGCGATCGAGACAAAAGACGCCGAGAAGCGTAGCCGGAACAACGAGACAACTTAAAACTCTCGTCGTAGCGTAGTCGCACCGCCAGCGGCTGAAGCGGTTTGCGAGAAACCCTTCGTTGGTTCGTTGGAGAAACGCAGCCGACGCAGCCGTGCGAGGGGAACAGTACATTGTCACTGGTTTCCGATCAGCTGTTGCGGGAAAACGAGTTCAGGGTCTAAGCACTGCCGGGAGAAATCCAGTGAGCTCGTAGCGAATGACGATAACAGGTAAACTATGGCCATCTCGGAGAGCAAAGGCATACCTACACGAGATAACGCACCAGCTGGGACTTCGAGAGAGGCTTGTACGAGTCCACTGATGGCTATTGTTGAGAAATAAAGAAGCGCAGGCAGGGGGCGACAGTAGGAGAAGAGGAAGAGAAGGATCGGGGGCGCTAACTGCCTCGCTAACCGACTACATCACCGTATCACAAGCCAGACGCTGGTCCTCTTTCGCTACACATTTTCTGGTGCCGTGAAACCCGGGAACCTGCGCACGAGCGAATCTACGTTCGACGGCGCAGCGGCTCCGAGGCACGCGAGGCTTGGATACCTTCGTACTGCTTTATCCTGGAAGCCTTGCCCTCGGCCGCCGCCCCTTTCGGCTCGTGCCCAAGCCCGCCCTTGTCCCTTTGGTATTCGCAACCCCAGCGTCTTGCTTCATCGACTGGTGCCATGGACGCTCTTCGTATTCGCCGAGATGTCCTGCGAGCGACCATCTCCGGGACCATGACAGTCCTCGACGCCTTGCTGCGGAGCCAGGCAGCAATGGCCCTTGACAGACAAAATGTCCTCGACCTCATCTTGCATGACCAGGTGAGCCTTCACAAACTCGACGCTCAAGTTCAGGAGAACCTGAAAGATGAAGAATTTGATGCCGACGTTTTGGAAGCGATCGATTACGACGAGCGTATCTGCGCCCTGCCAACGCGCGTACGCTTCTCTGCCAGCCAAGACTCTAACGCAAGCCCCGTCCTTCAACCTCAGGCAGCCCTGTCTACAACCCGCACCGCAGCCTTGAATATTTGCTCGATCCCCAAGGAGGCCCGGCGGACAATGGTCCTGGGTGACGTGCCGCCTGTTCGGGACATGACTGGTGCGGCGGTAGAAGAACAGAACAATGACGACGGAGGCGCTGCAGCCTTTCAGAACTCCAAGCAAGACCCCGATGGGCTCAGCCCGAAAGAGTGGCTCCAGCGACCGCCCAACCCTGGTGTTGCCGAGATTTCCGAGTTGGAGAAATCTGAGGGAGCCTCCCGAGACCGCGCCGTCGCTGACACGACCATCGTTTCCGAGACGTCTGACCGGCCTTGCCGCAGCGCTGGCGTCAGCGACGCGGCTCTCACGTCAGAGGCGTCATTACAGCCCTTCCGCAACCCTCGCATTCACGACTTGACTACCGCCACGGAGACGTCGGACCCGTTCTGCCGCGGCCCTAGATTCGATGATGCAACTGTCGCGACGGCGACAGAGAGAAGCGAAAACACACGTCTGCACGCTACAGCGCCGTGGACCCAAACTGGGGTCCCCGCTTTATTCCACGCTCGTGCCCAGCGCGCACCGCAAGCGCGTGGTCAGCACTCGCCACTCGTGGCTCAGCCCCAGCGTCATCGTTCCTGGAGCGTGCCCGTTTGCGGCAGCAGACGACGCAAGCTGCTGGGGCGCCGCCACATAGCCCCCCCCCTCTTCAGACGGAGTGTCGGCAAAACGGACAGTCTTTGCGCTCAGATGTTCACGGGTGGGACTGCGAACGGAGGGGAGAGTGGTGGTGACCCGGACGTTGCAGCGGAGCCACGTACTCAGAATGGACCCTCCCCGCGACGCCAGCGGTCCTTCTGTGTCCTCCGCTGCCTCTTCACCTGGCATCTCCGCCGTCGCTTGCCGTTTGCCCCCCTTCAGCGCTAAGCACCCCGACGTGTGGTTCCTTCAAGCCGAGGCAAGCTTCCGAGTGAGTCACATCACGTCCGGGTCACCAATGTCGCGACGGCGACAGAGAGAATCGAAAACACACGTCTGCACGCTACAGCGCCGTGGACCCAAACTGGGGTCCCCGCTTTATTCCACGCTCGTGCCCAACGCGCACCGCAAGCGCGTGGTCAGCACTCGCCACTCGTGGCTCAGCCCCAGCGTCATCGTTCCTGGAGCGTGCCCGTTTGCGGCAGCAGACGACGCAAGCTGCTGGGGCGCCGCCGCACAACTCTTGTTTCGGAGACCTCCGAGTTTCCCTCTTGCGACCCTCACGTCGGCGACGCATCTCTCTTTTCGCCAGCACTTCAGCAACCCGGTTACGAGTGAAATAAGTTTTCATTGTGTTCAGCAACAAAAACACCGTTCGTGAAGAAGATTGACTTACGTCTGGGTATAACGAAGCGCCTGCTCCTCCGACGCTCCATGAGCGAGCTTCGGCCACGCTCGTCAAGGCCCGGTGGGGAGGTATCCTCGTGGCGAAGCAGAACAGATGCTTCTATGGTGACTACCCCTTTTTCAGCAAGCGCAACTCGATTCAGGACGAGCCTTTGTACCTTGTTGGGCACGGCGAGAGCGAAGTCCTATTGTTCGCAGAGATAACGGATACGCCGATCGAACACATGTATTTCCTCATGGAAACAGTATTAGACGTGGAGGCGACGGCAATGCTATCACGCTACCGTGATGCTCTCTGGAAATTTGGCAGTATACATCCACTGTTCTCGTTTGATCCTGGCGGCTGCCTGGCGACTGAAAACCAGAAGCATGGTCTCTCTTTCCGGTTGACCGTTCGCAATCCTCACTTTTGTCCCCTAAGTCACTTTGATCCAGCAACTCCGCAAGCGGTCATTGCCCGCGACATTGGCCATGGACCTGTACTGCCTTGCTCGAATGATAAGGCCGTTTACCGAGATCGACGGCACCGAGACACCCAGCCGAAGGCTCCACTAGATCGCCCAGCCAGCTTACAAGCATCGCTGCTAAGTAATCATGCGCCTCTATGGAAGTCGAAAAACTGGTCGTAGTGGGGCCCATACTTCGCCACTGACAGTGCCGCTGCCAGCTAGCTCCTGACCAACTTGGCGGCGGCGGGAGTATGTTAAGAAATAAAAATGCGCAGGCAGGGGGCGACAGTAGGAGAAGAAGAAGATGAGGATCGGAGGTGGGCGCTCACTGCCTCGCAAATCGACTCGATCACCGTATCAGAAGCCAGACGCTGGTCCTTTCGCTACAGGCGCTCCGTGAGCGAGGTTCGACTCCAGAGGCGAGCAGCGGCCGCTCTCATACTATCCCGTTGGCGACGAATCCACGCGGCGACACAGAACGGTTGCTTCGATGGTGGCGACCCAGTATTTGGCGAGCACGATTCCATGCTGGACGCGCCTTTCTGCTACGCTTACGCGCCCGACCAAAGCAAAGTCTCCTTGTCCGCCGATGAAACAGCATTGTTACTTCAGCGCATCGATCGATTGGTGGAGGCCGGACAGGATATGAGCACAGCGACAGTGATACTGCATTCGCTGTATGTTCTCTGGGCACTTGGTTGCCCGCATCATCTGTTTCCTTTCGATCCTGGCGGCTGCCTTCTGGCCGAAGACCATGAGCACAGCTTGCTATCCCGGGTGACCATACGAACATTGGTAGTCTTCACTTTTAGATATGTCACTTGGACCCAACAAACCAGCATGCGCTCGTTGCCCGTGCCGCTGCCAGCTAGCTCCTAACGAACTTGGCGGCGGCGGGAGTGTGTTGAGAAATAAAGAAGCGCAGGCAGGGGGCGACAGTAGGAGAAGAGGAAGAGAAGGATCGGGGGCGCTCACTGCCTCGCTAACCGACTCCATCACCATATCGGAAGCCAGACGCTGGTCCTCTTTCGCTACAGCTATCATGTGTAGGCCTCGGTTTCAGCGATCTCAGCGGAATGCACAGACTTAAGTGAGGTCTTGGTGACGGCTTCCGATCGGTAGGCTCTTAGTGCGCGAGATAACGATGTTTCGTGAAAGAGTGTGAACTGTGAGGCTAGCCAGATGAAGCCGTACGAGCACCCCCCAAAAAGGTGTTCCTTAGAGTGCGAGATCTGACTGGGGCGATGCTGTGGCAAATCCTGTGAGCGGTACACGAAAGACGCGCGAGCAAGGAAGCCTAAGCGGTGAGCGTACCGAAAGCTAGGACGGTAGCTTAGTGGAGCCGCCAACGGCCGAAACAGGTTGTCATCCTCGTCGGCAGGGAAACACAGTTGAACGCGCCATGCGAGGCGAACTCGACTTCGACCTCAGTTTTCGGTAGCAGGCATGCAATCAAGGTAGTGCACAGTTCTAACGTTCAACCGTACTCTAACCCAGTGGAGTGAAGGCACTCAGTGCGAAAGTGAACGTTCAGAGCTGTCTGGTTTGAGCGAAAACGCGATTGGGAGGCATGCGTGCCTGCCGCTATGTGGGTGTTGAAGTCAGCTCCCCACGAGATTACGGGCGTCAGCCCTGCGAAGCTTGCATATGAGCGGGGAAAGAGAACGCCTCTCAAATGACGACGTGAGCCGGGTGCGAAGAGCTAGCTGTAACGCTGCGTTCGTTTCCCCGTTCAAAACAGTCCGTCCCGTCATGTTGAGCTTCGGTCTCAAAAACGCGCCGTATCGCCTCTCGAAACTAATGGATCGTGGGTTTCGGGGCCTGCCTGAGTACGCGCTCGCTTAAATCGCTGATGTCGCCATCTTTTCTAACAAATGTAGGATCATGTAGAGCACTTAGAGTCATGCTGAGCAGGCTCGAAGACGCAGGCGTTACAGTCAAACTGTCGAAGTGTCCCCTAGTTTGCGCTGAAGTGACGTAACTAAGGCAGGTGGTGGTAGCGGGGCCGACGAAGACTGTCAGAAATCAATATAGTCGAAGTAGTGAACTATCGCCGAACTTTTTTGAGGTTTGGTTGTTATTACGAGCCTTATCTGAAAGATTACTCCACGCTTGCTAGTCGTTTAAGTGACGCTCTTAGAAAGAGGGAGCCCTAAGGTGGAGTGCTACACAAAAAAGGTGAACACGTTTCAAATACTTAAACTAGCCTTTAAGTAGGAGTCAGTTGTTTGTGCCCATACTTTTCATAGGGTTTTGTGATTCAGTGTGACGCGGGCGATCGTGGCATTAGATCTGTACTATGCCATGAGAATGCGAACGGCTGGGATGGCCGAGTTTTGTACTTACGCCACAAGCTAACTTGCAGAGAAGAGGCGCACAGTACATCCCAAAAAGGAATTTTACTGCGTTGTGTGGGCAGTGCAGAAGTTGGCGTGCTATTACCCGGTTCCTAGTTTGTTGCAGAAGCTGATTATTGCGCGCTAACTTGGCTCAATAACGTCGTTTAAAAGTGGTCGTTTCCTGAGGTGGAGCACCATCCGCAGCACCGTCGTGCCGTTCGTTATTATAAAGCAAAGTAAAAGCTAACGCAGATGCACTAAGCGGTGCGTTCTAAGTAATCCTGCCTTTGTCATCCGATACGTCTGTTTCGTTTCTTCGTGAACAGCTTTTAGCTGAGTAGGTAGATGGGAGCAACATTATTGCCCTCATTTTT
Source organism: Haemaphysalis longicornis (assembly GCF_048455015.1). NCBI lineage: Eukaryota > Metazoa > Arthropoda > Arachnida > Ixodida > Ixodidae > Haemaphysalis > Haemaphysalis longicornis. Next base: position 19,119,682 of record NW_027526385.1, read on the forward strand.
TGCCTCAGTTGATTATTTCCGAACCGGGTGATTTCAAGTAATCAACCTTAGCTGTGATCATTTCATTTAGTGTGTTGTTATCTTTGACAAATAGTTTTAGCACTCATTTGAGAGCCGGGCGTCCCGCATGGGCCATTTAATGTAGCCGGTCCGAATTGGAGATAGACACTTAGATAGGAGAGTTCCTCATGTTGTTTGGAGTCTGGTGTTCTGACGGAGGAGAAAGGGTGCTTGCTTGCGCTGGGTGTTGCTTGTTGTCAGTGGGTTCTTTGCAAGCCGCAGAACGATGAGTGACCAGGGCTGAGAAACGAAACCGCAACAGCGGGGTGAAGCTGGTGGACACACCTGGGCAGCACGGTGATGTACCTCTGAATCGGACCTGGCAGCTGGTACCTGTTCGTGGAGAGGAGCGTGGAGCCGCCCTTTCCCGGGAGCATTGGAGGGGAACCTGGATGAACCTGGCGAACGAGCGCACCCGGCATCCGAGCCACGAAGACGCTGCTCGTCTTCATGGCGCCTTGTCTGGCGGCGGGGTTGCTGTTCTGCAAGTGCACCTGGCCCAAATTCGCTTCATCTGGCGACGCACGACGGCGGGGCCGATTCGCGCCTCTGTCAAACCACCCGCGGCAGACGTGCCCCAACTTGCGGACACCGCAGAGTCGCCTCTCCTTTTCACTTCCTAACGGCTGTGCCGAATAATGCCTCGGACGAGCAACGGCCCGCGTCAGACAAGCAGCGATATGCATAGAGACGGTGCCGCTGTGTTGGCTTCCCTTTACCCGTCGTGGTGGCACGGCTGACTCAACCGCTTCCCCTCCATTCGTCGGATTCAAACTTCGGCATGCGAGAGTCCTGATTGGAGCGATTAAAACCGCTCGCGGCGGCAACGGACCCTCGTGGGTATCAAACGAGCTCGGTAACACAGCGAGGCTGGCCCATTTCGCGGAACTTTTCCGAGGCACCGATTGGAGACGTGCTGTGGCGTTTGTGCGAGCCACGTAACGTTTTAAGTGCGAATGCACTTCTTAAGCGAGCCTGAATCGTCCGCCGCCGTCGTCCGCATAGCAACAGCTGCGGGTGCGCGCGCTCCTCGTCTTCCTCCTCGTCTTCCCTAGCGACGGGGGGAGATGGGCGCGCGCTACTCTCCTCCTCCTCTCTCCGCTCAGTGACTGCGGGTGTTGGGCGCCTCCTCTCCACTTCGGGCGGGAGAGCTCTCGCTCGCGTAGCGGGCGCTCCGCATTCCGACGCGTGAGGGCGCTCGTGTAGCCCTCGCCGTAACGGCGGGCGCTACTCTCCTCCTCCTCTCTCAGCTCAGTGACTGCGGGTGTTGGGCGCCTCCTCTCCACTCCAAGATCACGATATCCACCGTAATCGCGCAATCAACAACCGTGCATTCGCACTTACACACTCTCCCCCTCGGGGACGTGCGAGGGAATTTTTTGTTACCGTGTACATACTGTATAAATATGTTGCTTCAACTTTTAGTCGGCTCGAGAACTTCATCGCTCTGCAGAAGGGTGGCACATTGGGCTCGTTTCTTCATAGTGACCATATCGAGCAGGCTCTGCCTGTTCGATATGTTAATCCCTCTGCTCTGCGCCGTTTCGATAGGAAACTTTTCTGCATCGGTGGATGCACCCAGATGACTAGTCGCAACAGTTGTGGCTGAGGTGAGAGGGCCCAATCCCAACAGTGGTGGCAGCCATAGAGTTTCATACTAATATACGCTAAAGGGGACACTGGCGCTAGTGTCTATGCGAGCCGCCGAATGGCAGCTTGAGGTTTAACGCGCCGACGCAACGCAGGCGATGAGGCGCGCCGTATATATAGTGGAGGGCTCCGGGTTATTTTTGACCACCTGGGGACCTTTAACGTGCGCCGAAATCTCAAACACACGGGCCTTTTTGCTTTTTGCCTCCATCAGAAAAGCGGCCGCCGTGGTCGGGAATCGAACCCGCATCCTTGGGCTCAGCTGCGCAACGCCCTAGCCACTGAGCCACGCGGCAGGTGTACAGGCTTTTTATTTGGCTTAGGGGCTACCGCGTACATGTTGTTCTCCCAAGCGTCGTCATGAACGGGACTACGATGGAACAGCGTGCTCGTAGCATCTACCTTGTGCGTATTCTCAGGTTCGGATCCGTTTTCAGAAATGCCGCAGGACAGAAGCGTTTAATGAAGAAGTGAACTTGCAAGAAGTCGCGCTCAGAAGCAGTTTTCTTGCTCTTCGTCTTCGAGTGCCTTGATGATATTTATTAGGCTCCCGCCCGACCGCCGTCTGTCGCGGTGGTCGGTGGCGGTTCAATTTTAAGTTGCCCTCGAAATAATTGGCGCACCTTGCGTTGGAGAAACAGCAGAGCTGGCGGCTTTTCTCCTTTCGTCGGGTACCCGGCTGTTACACCTCACATAGATTTACAAACTTTCTGAAAGTCCTCTATGACTTACAAACCCGGATTGTTTTGTCCGCGGGCTTTCACACATTTCCCCAATATGGGCAGCGCTAGCCCACGCTAGAACCCGCGCCAACAGGCTGCGCGAACTCGGCGTCTGTGCTTTCAATTTCATGTGCGAACACACGTGAACTGGTGAGGAGGACAGCGCACCAGAAATCACGCCACAAAAGCGGGGCAGAGTGTTCCGAAGGTGGAGCGGGCCGACATGGGGCGCTCCTCCCGAGGAGCACGCTCGCATGCGGTTGGTATCTTTTCTTGTTTTTTTTTTTTTTTGCTAGGCCACTCAGGGTGCAAGCCCACCCGCAAGCCTGGCCGACGCCGCGCTCTTCTCACGAGGCGCAACCTCACGTGCACTTGGCTGGACTGAGTTTTCGGGCAATGGACCATGGTTGAACTGAAAGCGTAAACACCTCTGCTGTTAAACATGGATGTCGGTGGCCTGTCTTTTGATCAGTTATTTGTTTCCTTTCCGATGGAGGGAAACTCTTGGAACTCCATCGAGTCCGGGGTATAGCTTGTGTCAATGCGGAACATTTTCAAAATGTTTTTGCACCCCGGTCTTTATGCAGCTCCCATATCGCCTTTGGACAGTGTTTTTGACAATCGTGTCTCTTCCTTGCCCTTATATCTTTGATGCACTCGGAAGGGCATCGTTTCCACCAAGGTCTCATGAGTCGCCACAGACTACTTCATGGCCCTTCGACGTTCGTGGTGTGTGGCCTTGCTTGTCCGTTGTGTAGCTACTGCCCTCCGCCGATGGTGTCTGCCGGCGTTAGCGGCATGGCTTCAGTAGGCTCGCTATGCATTTAAGTAAAAGGGCGATTGTTGAGAGTTTCTTGCGCTTCTGCTAAAATGGTATTTAGGTCCTCACTGAAGGTATCTGTCCTGAGATAATTTTTCGCATCAAGGCCTTCAGGATTCACTTTAGGCGCAAATAAAACACTCCCCACCAAGGGGCGCACTCGGCTATAGTTTTTTATTGTATTTTGCGAACCCCGCAGAGATCATTCATTTGCTCCTGCCTGATAGTTTTGCGCATTCTGCTGATCTCTTTCTCGGCTCTTTTGAAGGTTGTTGCGTGGTCCCAAAAGGTTACGTCCGGAATACACCGTCGTGCTCTGAATGCCTGTAAACAACTTCTTGTCGACATGTCGTTCGACACCGCCAAGTGCACTCCTCTTGTTTCCGCGAAGGTGAAAACTACTACGTATTGCATTAGGATCTACTCTTTTTGTTTATCTTAAAGGGTTTGTGAGAACACAACTGCCGTCACATGAAACGGGAATGATTCGTTGGCCCTGTCCTCTGGTGGAAGCTATATAGTCAGACTCGCGACTGGCAGGTCTGCTATTATTCCTCCTAGAGAATATGCAGTTGTTTAGGGCTCTCCTATCGGATTGCTGACCTTGTAATATCGAGAAATTGGTCTACAGCTGCGCAATCATTGCTTGACTGCCGCCATACAAAAAGAGTTGATGCACGTGACGGATCAGCAGCTTTGTGAAAATTGCGTCCTATTAGAGTACGATGATGTACCGTCTCGATACTTGGCTTTATTGCAAACGTACTTTCAGTGTGATGTCCCCTTCATCGTCGAAGTAGACTGCCCCTCCATTAATTTCAAAAGACTTCTTACTTGAAGCAGTGAAGCAGTACCGCCATTGTGTCTCTCGAGTGTCACTCATGTTGTTTCCAATACGTCTCTGCAGTTGTGATATTTATCTTGGTCCGATATTCTTTTCTGGTTTCGTTTACGAACCTGAATACTCATGCTATCTTTCTCACACTTCGTCCGTATGCTAACAATTATAACGTCCATGATTGTTTTTCTTTTCTGCTGCACCTGAGAAATTATTGCGCTACACTTCGGGTTGGTCACCCATCGGCATGTTCGTACTTACCATGGTTGGTCTTTCTGGCTCCTCGGAGGTTACCCATTTGGGTTCGTGCCACCAGATCTTCAAATTCATCATTGCTTTTGCTCTTGTTACACGTGTTATTATCTGCGCCTGATTTTCTTCGCTGTGATGGAATGAGCAGCGCGCTTGAGGTGTCTTGTCCCTTATTTCTGCGACTCTATTGATGACAAATAGATCCTTTTGATGGTCCTCTCGAACCAATGAAGCACAGTCACTTAGTTGGCCCAGGAAGCTGCATATTGAATTGTTTCGCTAAATTTGCGCGTTGTGTGTTCCATCAGCCTTGACGCTAACACCACTGAAGTATTGCCAAATTTAATGCTTTGATTGGAGTGAAAGGTCCCTGTAGTGTCAGTATTGTTACCTCTCTCGTTCCGCTGTTGTACAACACTACTATGAATGCCGTCGCCATAGGTCGGCAAAACAGAAAGAACTCACTCAAACTCAATCACAATTTTTTTCATTCAGGCTGAACTCAATCAAACTCAGATTCAAAAAACTCGTCTGTTCTGAAAATCACTTGTACTCACTTATCACATACTCATTTGTAATCATGCTCACTTGTGCTCAAACTAATTGTCACGAGTATTCATACTCAATATGTACTCACGAGTAATCGTAATCAATCTGCACTCATGAGTACTCAATCTGTACTCACGTGTACTTAATCTTCTGTACTCATGAGTACTTAATTTGCATTACTCACGAATACTCAACTTATCTGTACTGTTAACTAGGTCTTGTCTAGAATGAAAGACTACATGAAAAAAAATGTTTATTATCATTAGAAAACTGAGGTTACATGGGAAGAGAACGTCTGACGCGGTGCACTGTCGTAGGGCGACTCACTCCGCGAAGGCACGTACACGTCAGTGAGCGAAACGAAACGTAAGCACTCGCGTTGTGTCTGGCGTCTCCTCGTGCTCTCAGGAATAAAAGAACGAAGCCTGGGCCACGTCGGGCTCACATGGAGCTCAGGGCTTCTCGGTGCCGCCGTGGCCGTAAATTGCGATTTTTTGCGTGTCTTCGGGTGGCAGCTTTTGTCGTCCGTTTTCGTTCCCAGGCGCGCTGATATTCTCCAAATCGTGCTCCAAATCCTAATTGTGCCTACCTCCAGCAGGCACTATTCCCCACCTCACCCGTCACTAAAGCACGCTGCCGCCAACATGTGGCGCATCCTACAAACTCACTGCTTCCCCCACAGAACCAAGCTCACACACACGCACCCGCACAAGTTTCCAACACCACACTGCCCTCATTGCCACCTACGTGATACCCACTTTCATTCGTTGTGTGAGTGTCCACACGACCCATTTCCCTCCTACCCCACGCCCCGCCACTGGGAACAGGCCTTGGGGAGCTCGGACCTGGCGGTTCAGAAAACTCTAACCGCACGGGCCCTTGCGGTCCTCGAAGCCGTATGGGCTTCGGCCATCCCTCCCCCGTTAATCCCAGTTGTAAAATAAAGTGGTTCTCTCTCTCTCTACCTCCAGGCACGAACTTTTCTACAGCGACGCTGTTAGCCTCTCGTTGGTCGGAAAATTTCGTGTCGTAAACAAAAAACCCAGGCAGGACCCAGCAGTTCTCGCCTAAGTCGCAGAGCGCATGCGTCAGGCTAATCGGGCAAACCGCATAGGACTCAATATAAATTAAAAAACAGAAAACAAGCATCTGAATCACATTATGGGTGATGACGCACCAATGAACAGTGGGACAGACAGAGACAAAAATCTTTAATATTTCCAGTAGGTTTAACGGGTCGGGGTGGCCGCACGCTCCAACCTGGCGGCGACTAGCGCAGCCGTGTCCACGAGGGAGAGTTGTGTCCCTAGGTCAGAGCTACGGAGCGTCCCTTCCCACTTCTAATCGGAGGAAATTAGAGGAAAAGGTCCTTTTGGGCAGCCCCACATGGAGTGGGGTACAGTGCAGCGTGTGCCACAAGCAGGACGATTGTGGGAGGGGTAAAGGGACGGGTGGATGTGGTGAACTACCGCTCTGCAAGGGAGGGTGTGAGTCTAGAGGAGTCGCCATGTGCGTTCCTACGCGCGGGCGAGGCGGAAATTACTGGCAATATTGTGGTAAGTTGTCAGCCTGTCCCTGGAAGATCTGGCCCCATGGTAGGGAACGAGGCTGGGGCCCGCTCGGATTGTAAGTTCTCGAGCGACGACGTGGGCAGGCTCATCTCCCCCGAGGCCGGCATGAGCCGGGGTCCCAATTAATTCTACAGGGGAGGTTGGGGAATTGTAAGCCAGAGTTTTGAGGGCGAGTGGCGAAATAAGGCCACGAGCGAAATTTCGAACGGTCGTTTGAGAATCTGAGATTATAATCGCGAGGGTAGGCCTGTGTGACAGCGCTAGCGGTATTGCCACCTCCTGCGCCTCTCCGAGAGGAGGGGTGTTCACCGTGAGGGAGTTAATGGGAGGGGTTTTGGGCCTCTTAATCACGGCTATCGCATATGCGTCATGGCGGCGGTATTCAGCAGCGTCCACGTAGTGAATATCTGGGCGGATTGAAAAACGCCTCTCGAGTGCTCGTGCCTTGTGTGTTCTTCGGTTCACGTTATATGTTGGAGGCATATTGCGGTGTAGTGGCCGAACTATGAGTTGAGCGTGCGTGGTATGCTGAATGGAGACTTTCCAGTCTAAGCCTGTCGGGATATTAAGGCCACTTCTGTCAAGAACGTGCAATCCTGAAGGGGTAGTCGCTATACGGGCTATTTTAGCAGAAAGGTGCGCTTCTACTAGCTCTTCTGCCGTGTTGTGCGCCCCTAGACGTTCGAATCTGTCAGTAGCTGTGTGCAGGAGCAGTTTCAGCGCCGCATTCTAGGCTTTTCGAATGAGGCAGTGGATTTTTTGAAGTTCAGTAGCGCTGACGTGGAGGTACGGCAGAGAGTACATTATCCTGCTCACGATGAAGGCTTGGATCAAGCGTATCCTCTCATTTTCTCGTAAGCCCTGACGCCGAGTCGCTATACGTCTTAGAAGTACGACATTCCGTGTGACGTGCTTGTTAGGCGGCGTGACGAATTGTGTATTTGCCCTATTTTATTGCATGAGCAGTCCGAGTATCTTTAGACTGTTTACCTCTGGGATCGGGTGATTATTAATGGAGATTCTAATATTGGGTGGCGTTTTATTGCCACGTTTTGGTGACATGCGTACTAGTTCCGATTTGGTAGGTAAACAGGTCAGTCCACCAAGTTTGGCTTCATCCGCAACTCTCTGGGCTCCGAGTCGGAGGGTCTCTTTATTGACAGCATCACTACCTCCTGCGACCCAGAGGGTAATATTGTCTGCGTGTAGATTTAAAAGCAATGGTGATAGCACCGCACCTTGTGGTGTTCCCTTGGATGAAAAAGAGATGATATTTGATGTAACATCACCAATCGGAATGAAATCCTTGCGATCTCTCAAGAAGTCACGGATGTAGTTGTACATGCGTTCACCTGAATTGATAGATGCTAACCCGTGAAGTATTGCTGTGTGCGAGACCCTGTCGAACGCCTTGGTTAAGTCAAGGACCCGGATCGCTGCTGTGTCTAATGCACGAGGGGGAGTTATAATTTCCCGGGAAAATTGAAGGAAGATGTCCTGGGTCGATAGTCCAGGTCGGAAGCCTATCATGAAAGGCGGAAGTGCGCATGATGAATTTAGATGAGACGTGAGGCGAGATAGTAGGATGTGTTCAAGGACTTTCCCCGTGCATGAAGTTCTGAGATGCTGAGAATAGGTCTGAGATGATCGATGGACATTGTTTTTCCGGGCTTGGGGATCAGGGTAATTTTTGCGTACTTCAAGGACGAGGGCAATGAGCCGCGCTGCCAGTAGTAGTTAAAATACGCCGTGAGAGTCGAAATATAATTATCATCAATATTTCGGAGCATTTTGTTTTTTACTCCAACTGGCCTTGGCGCTGACCCAGGGCGCCTCCGTGATGTCAGCGTCGAGGCCTCCGTTCTTGGGGCCTTTGTATGGCGGCAGAAGATAGTTGCCTCCTGCGGGGATGTAGAGTAAACTGAGTTTGTCTATTAACTCTTTATTCGTGCCGATGGAGGTGAACGATGGAGGTGAACAATGGGACAACCCCGCCCTGTGTTCCTGATAAAAATTATATTTGCAGATTATGTTTGAAAGCTGGGCAGGACTACTGTAGCTAAATAGAACAATTCTTGCCCAAGACGCCGAGCGCGTGCGTCAAACATGGCACGACCCAGCATTTGCCCGCCGAGCCAACGAGGAACTTTTCATAACTTACCCATCAGTGGTTTAGAACACCTTCGATGGACATCCACTTTCGCAGGGCGGGATTGCGACCTTTTTTTCGTGAACAGATCACTGCCCACTTATTCACAGATGCTCGATGCTGGCATTCGTTTTTAAAGCAACGCTTTCTAGCTCTACCAGCCAATGGTTCTTTCGCGGAGTGCGGTACAACAAACTCTTAAAGCGTCGGAGGCGGCGGAACGGGGAGGGGGGCTCGGAGGGTTTCACTCACGGAGCACACCAGAGATGGCGCCGCGAATTTACAGCACCTCAAGGGTAACCCGTACCCGACGGAATTAGGCGGTCGTACGGCAAACATACGTTAAGGATTGGTTTGCAGGGCGAAAAACAAAATGTACAAACCCTATACAGACATCTGGCTGCTGGAGAAGCGCTACCTTTTGCGCACTGCTCGCCACGAATGGGACTCCGTTTTCTAAATTGGGGATTACTAATTCTTTTGGGCTTTAAAAGGTATTATGACAGGCTAATGTAGCAACAAGTTCTGATAAATAGGAATTATAAAAGTTCCCTCAGCTTTCTCGAAATTCTCTAACTTACTAAGCTAACTATATATGGGAATCAGTAAGCTCACAAGCCGCATTGTTTCGGTATCGGCGCTTCTGTCACGCGGTGGCGTAGCCCCAATCTACGGGCCGTGAGTGTAGACTCACGGCCGGTCTACAGCGTCGGCGTCCGCCGCTCTAGCCCGGCCTTGGCCGAAGCTGCTGTTGCGTTCCGGACGCCGCCCGCGCGAATTCCAGGTAACGGCTGGCAGAATCTGTGGTTTCACTCTTTGTAGAGCCACGTGTGTGAATGCTAGTTACATCGGTTGGGCAATTGTTGTGGGTGTCGTTTAAAGCTTTGCTTTCCAACTAAGTTTACAGCGTGGATTGGAGCTAATTTTTTGTTGCTCTGGATACTAGAAACCTCGTTAAGAGGGCACTTGTCTCGATGAGGTTCGGTGAATTTCAAAACGGCTTGATTTTATTGTGTGTGTCCCGTGGGATTCACTTCGTCGGACCTGAACTTGACAGCGTTTACGGCGTTGCGTTAGTCGCGCTGCTTCTGCCGCCGATTGTGTTCGTGTAGTTAGTTGCGTGCTTGATGTATGTGGGAGCGTATACGTCCATTTTGTCCGGTGGCGAGCTGCGGTGTGCAGGGATGGTATAGTTCGGCGCGTTGAGAACGTTGCTTCAATTGAGGCGTGCCTTGAGAATGGTGCGGGAGCGGTTTAGCTTTTCTTTTAGCGTGCGGTAGTATGGCGTTGTCGTAGGGTGGAGTGGCTGATCGGTCAAAGTCGTTGTGGTACCGTTCTCGCTTTTGTCGTGGTTGCCTTGGAAATAAAGACGTTGTGGTAGGAAAGCTGGCATAGCTTGTCTCGTCCGCTCGGCTACACATTCCTTGGCGTCGCAAGCGTGACTTCATCGTTAGGGCATTCGATGACTTTTTCTGGACCGGGTTCATTCGTTGCCGCTTTCTCCTTGTCCGTGCCGTCGCTCAATCTCTCGTCTTTTTCGCGTTGGTTCTAGAATACTAAAATCGGTATCTCTCAGTGCAAGCAGGCTCGGAAGCCTTCCGTTCGTCCCGGTTCCGCTTGGTCGCGATTGCGTCCTCTTGTACGAATGGTGTTTGTCGGGTGAGTCTCTATCGGAGCAGCGGGTGCCGGGGATCTTTTCCGCTCCGGCTCGGACGTGTCCCATGCGCTGGCCGTGCCGTTGCTCGTTGACGGACCTACCTGCACGAGTGTGATGTCGTTCGCTTGCTGGACGCGGGCCGGAGAAGCGGATGCCTACCGTTCCGGTAGGGTTAAACCACGTGCGCTGGGGCATTTTTTTGCTTGTGGCAAGACTGATTTCTGCGGTTGTGGCATAAGCTGGTCAATTTCGGATAGCAAAGTGGAAGCGGAGTATGTCGCGAATAGCGGTTTCTTCCGTGTGTGCTGGCTTGTTCTCTTTCCGCGCGCTGTGCATTTTGTGCGCAGTGGTCAGCTCCGCCGGCCCCATTTGGATGTCGTTGGTCACCTCTGGTGCGTTTATTGCGCTGTGCGTCTAGTTTGTCCTGGGAAACTCCCCTAAACTTGGTGTGCTGTCGTCCGCCTTGTATGGTGCTTTTCGTGTGCCGTGCGTCTCGCTCGTCGCGGCAATGTCTACCAATCCGGATGCGATGTCGTTGGTTGCTTCGACCGGGCCCAGGACGGCACGTGCAGAAAATGTACGTACTGGCTCTATTCGTACCGTGCGCTCCGCTTTTCGTTCGTGTACGCCTGAACCGGAAGAGCGGGTGGAAGGAACGTGGTGCCTTCTGGATAGTGCGCGCTGCGTACGCTGCGCGTCTCGTTGCTCCTTGCTGGAATGACCTGCGCGTGGGCGATGTAGGTCGTCGATTGGCTCGGTGGATGTCAGAACAGCGTGTGTTCGTGATCTCACCAGAAATGCCCTGAGCTTCGCTTGCGTTTCCGTAATTGTCGTGATTACCTGGGAGAGGGCGGGTGAGAAGGCAATCATAGTTTTGCATGCTTCGTCTCCTTCGTGTGCGTGCCGTCCTGCGTGCCGTCCTGCATGCTGCCTGTGTCCGGATCTCGTGCATTTCAGGCACCGTGCTCTTTATGACACCGAAGCGTAAACAAAGCGTTACCTTACATGTAGCCGCCAAGCATCGAGGGTATAAACGCAAGAATAAAATTCCCGTGAAGGCAAAAACACGTCTACTCTGCAAAACTGGTGAGCAAGTGTACATTGCTTGCTATGTGCTCTGCTCTGTTCGAATAATGACTGGGAAAGAAACACTGCAGAAGCGAAATTTCGTTTTTAGATCCTAGACAATGAAGTACGAGTATCGATGCAAACGAAAACACACCGGCACCGCACATGTTAACTGGAGATTTTAACGCGCACCATCCCTCCTGGGGCAGCATTAAGGCCACAGTTACTGGCAGGCCCCTCTTCAAAGCGGGTCGCCGTAACGGTTTGACTGTAATTAATACCGGTGAGCTCATGTTGAGCCGAGGCGCAATGTTGAATACACTCGATGTCATCATGGTCTCCCTCGGACTGTCATAGACAGCCCTCTGGTATGTCGACATCGAGTCACACGGAAACGATCACCTGCCTACATATATCTTGCTAGATAGTCTATGTGGAGGGCCATTGAAGTGAGAAATTCGTTGCCTCCTTTGTTAATTATACTCTCCTGTTATTGAGGAGCTCGATGGGAATTTTGTCTGTGGCTGATGCGGAGTACCAAAGGCTCCGTGCTGTGCTTCGCATGGATGAAAGCGTGCTCGTAAAACGCGAACATCAGAATATATACGAGTCTCTAGACGCGCGCAGAGGCATGTACTGCGACATATCTAGAATGTGGCCCAGCGGAAATGTCAGTCGTTCAGCTCAAACTAAGACCCGGGAAAATCTCGCACATGAATTTGGAGCTTAGTACGTAGTATGCGGGCACCACCTACTGCGCTGCACCCTTTCTACTCTCCTGTTCTGTGACAGAAACGCTGTAACCTAGACGTCGCTGAAGATTTCTGCGTCAAAGTCACTGTCTTCTCGGCTCCAGTTTTACCAGCCACTTTTACAGCTGTCTCTTTGCCCTCTGCAGATGTTACCGTCATAGACAACCCATTAGGAATGGCAAAACTACTTGCTGTCTTCTCTTCCGTAAACAAGACGTCCGCACCCTGTCCAGATGAGATCAGTTACGTAGCTCTGTCACACCTTGGAGATAAAGCTAAGAGTTTCCTTCTGGACACTTACAACCACAGCTGGGAAACGGCCCGCCTCGAACCGGGATGGAAGCGTGGTCGCCTTGCTCCTGTACTCAAACCCGGTACACTTCCTGCGGATATTGAGTCTTATCCGCCCATTGCACTCTTGAGCTGCGTGGGGAAGCCACGGACAACAATTTCGGCCAGGTTAAGCCACAAAACAAGGTCAACGACCACAGATCTTGCTGCTTTGCGCTGTGTTTTGCAGTACATTCTTGGGCAAGAAGCTTCTGTGTGGGTTTTTTCACGGATTCAGGAGTGGCTCCTCAACAGCTAGCCTCATTTCCGCGGGAATAAATGGCCCATGAAATACAAATGGCCAGCTTGCTTCACGACGTCTTGCTACAGTGGATACCTCGACACTGTGGCGTGAAGGGGAATGCGGTGGCCAGCGAAATAGCTGGCGTGGCTAACAACCAATCTAGCCTTATCATCCCGATTCCTTTCTCTCGACGTGATGCCGCAGCGCTTACGCACTCTGTGGCGCGGCACTCACAATTCTCAACATGGAAGGACGAATAAAAAGATTATCAACCATTGTACCGAACTGGTCCCGCCTGCATTTTCCGAGTGCCATGTGGCCTGGAAAAACGCGACCAAGCAGTTGTTCACCGAATTTGCCTCAACGTCGCGTTCATCGGCCACTAGTTGCACAATTCGCGCCGCGTTGCCTCCCCTCACCATCACGCTCGCAGTGTTCGTGAGGACATAGAACATGCACTGTGTGTGATGCCCACTATGACACCCTATGGCAAACCTTGAAAACAACTTCGGGACTGCCTGCCAATGCACCACTGAAACTTTACGACGTCATCGGTTTATGGCACTCCACTGCCGCGCCAAGACGGGGTACAAAAAGGGCCTTTTTGTCATTTCTCCGTGACTCAGCCCGAACGAAAACCCTGTCAACGTTTGCTTTAACTTGTGATGTGTCTTGTGCTGTGTCTTTAACTTGTGCTCTTCATGTGCTGTGTCTGTGTATGTTTCTGCGTTTGTCGCTGTCTGTGTGCTTATTTGCGTTTGTTAGTGTTTGTGTGAGCTTTGTGCCTTCGCTTCCTTCGCTCATTTTTACCCCTCACATGTTCATATCGGCTAGCAAGCCAAGCTCGCTGCCAGGCTGGCTTCCCTTCATTATTGAAGGCATTCCTGCTTCCTCCTCTTCTCATACCGACGGACGGACAGATTTCAGTGTGGAAAGGACGCCTAAAACTGCTTAAGCCACAAATCTGCACTTGGCAATCACATTCATCGGACGTACGCCCTTCAGTCGGCCTGCAATACAATTAGACAATGTGGGCTCCTCAAACTACTCTGGTGTTTTGGGGGCAATGCTTACAATTCGTTCAGGAGCCCCCCTAAAGTATGTAAATACATGTCACACTTACTCATTATTGTTTCTGTATGGTGTTTCTACTTACAGAGGTCCATGTAATTAACGTCCTGTAAAAGTCGCAGAACCATTGACTAGCAATTTTTTAGTAGGGGCACTTAGAACCCAGACCAAGCATAAACCTTAATAGGTATGAGTCGCATCGCCTGCGAACGTATGATTGTCGTCATTTTCATGATCAGGGTGACTACAAAAAGTGCCATAAATGGCACAGTCGCACCATGAAGCCTATCACAGTATTCGCGCCAAATCTTGGACCTGAAGAGAGTATTCCTACGGCGGAGATAGCATGCTGCGACCAGAAGTTGCAGCAAACATGGTGTTACATTATCGAAGAACAGCGAAGAGCACACCACACCAGAAAAGAAGTTGCCTACGAAGGCTAAGTAGCTTTTTGTTTCCAAGAAAAGTGAGTGTTTTGAAGTGGTGACCGTTTGCGAAATTCATGATTCAGCCGACAACATCGTGCCTTTCTTTCAGCTTAAATTGGTGGAGCCTAAATTTGAAGCAAGTTTCTGTAGTGCAGCCTGGATTACAAGAATGGTGCTCTGATTTTTCTGTAGAGTTTAATTTGCACTGCACGTAATATGATGTTTTTCCTTCAAATATTCAAAAGAACACCGGTAAGTTGAATGTGCGAAGTCCAACTTTTTTTTTTGGTCGAAAATACTTTACAGGACAGGTTTGGGATACGACACGTGGAAGCTACCCCTGGTCAGAAGAAGCAAAGAAAGAACTCACGAAAGAAATGAAGTGCTTAAAAAGACCCAGAACTGACACAAACCGGGAAAAACAAAGAAGGCGTCCGGAACGCAAACCCGAAGAGATAGCATTACACGAAGGAGGCACGGGGGAAAGCTCTCTTGAAAATTTTGAAGTAAGTTTTTGAAACTTTTTGTAGCGTGATGTAGAATAAGTTTAGAGTCACCTCTCTAAACCCTGTTTGAGGACGCTCAATTGCATACACCTAACAGCAACAATACAAAAGTTCCACTGCGGTATCATAACAGTCATGAGCATTATCAGCAGGTCAGGCATGACAGTTGCAGCAGGTCAGGCATGACAGCTGTAGGTCGAAGGCCTAGCTCTTGCCGGCTTTTAATTTCCCTCTTCAAAACGAATCAGAAATAATGATTGCGTCCACTTTTTATAATCATCAGCTTCATGTCTATTGAACGATGCGAGCCTTCCTCATAGGGACCGGGCGGCCGCTGTATGGCACCACCGTCGTTCCAGTGAACAGCGGCGCCCGTGGCGAACCGCTCGTCAGTGGAATGCCGGTGGCGGTCAGCGCAGCGTAGTTGTGCATGGCTTTCTTTCGTTTTTTTTGCGGTGCGGCGTGCAAAGCGAACGTAACCCCACGTGCATTTTTCAGATCGGTAAATCTTGAGTGTGGATGTGATGTTTATGAGGCATGCCATGTGTGCTATTTACGCCCATACTCAGTATTTACAAATAGCAGACGACGCTCAATGCGCCAAGCTGGAAGTCAAGCTGGAAGTGAAAGTTCGTTGCTTCATGCAATTTTAAAGACGATAGTCTTTCTTGGGCTACTTAAACCCAGAAATTTTGGTCTGTCTGTATGTCTGTGTGTCTGTATGTCTGTCCGTCTGTCTGTCTGTGACTCGATTCAGCCACCCGGCCAAAGCAAAACAATGCCTGCGCAATAGTCTTATATAGTCACAGCTAAATGTACCCGTCTATGTCCGGTGTAATGTTCATACTTGTCAACGTTGTTGAAGAAGAACAAGATATTACGCAAATATGAGACAACAAATCAATACACAAGTGATATTTGCAGTGTTCCTTTATAAAAAATCAAACATGCTTGACTTTGGCAAAGTTAAATACTTCATCAACTCCAGAAAAAAAATTCACTTCACCGTCGCCTGCTGTCGCCCGCGCCACTATAGCTTCTTGCGGCATTTTAAGGAATCAACTGGCAACAGTCACGAAAGGTTCCACTAGATAGGTTCCACGTACTCCTTGCAACGCACGTGGAGTAGGGAAACGCGGTTCTATAAACGTTGAAGTAGGGCGCCTCGATTAATGCGCGTCTTCGCCGTACGGCAGCGTTCGCAT